>NC_042975.1:39439966-39739966 GCF_901001165.1 Salmo trutta | reverse complement strand
GCTCCAAGCAGAGGAAACTGCAGTTCTAAAGTACATGTTGGACACCAAGTATGCTGTCTCGCCACCTTGGCCTGGATGAGGGCAAGGTTCTTGGCAGTCTGACGAAGTACACTTCCAAGCAAGGGCTTTGGGATGGAGATGCAATATGTCAGTCGTGCCAACATATCTCATTAGCCACCTGGTGGAAGGGACTTTGTGGATCTGAGGCTCTTTCCCCTGTTGCCTCCATCCTCCAAATCCCACCAACATCAGCCTGCTTCGGAGCGCAACTGGTCTTTGTTTGGGAACACACACCAAAGCACACAACAGGCTGACGAATACAAGGGTTGAAAAACTGGTGGCGATCCGGGTAAATTTGAGGCTTTTTGAGCCTGACAACGAGCCATCCTCAACAAGGTTGGAAAGTGACAGCGAAGATGAGGCCTCAAAGTCTGATGTTCAAGAGGTGGACATTGAGGAGGTCCAGGGAGAAGACATGGAAGCCTGAGAGAAAGACAACCAAAGCTTTAGTTTGTAGACTAATTTTACAGATGTATGTTAATCTTTTTTGGGAGATGCGATGGATCATTCAATATTCCCTTTTGTTGTTCAATGACATCATTCCATGTGACGAGTCAAATCGTTGAATTAAAGTTAAATTCGTAACAATTTTTTTCTATTGGAAGGATTTAATCATTTGTAATTGTCTACTTATGATAAGGTTAAAGGTTTGTTTCTGTTTCCATATGATATGGTAAAAATATCTACATTTTTTAAAATTGTATAAATATTAATGTGCATATATTCCTGTTAATTCCCACGGAAGGTTTCCACCTCTGAATATTCCCCAAAATGTGCAACCCTAATCAAGGGTGAATAAAACATTTAAAAAATGATTGGAGTTTTTATAGCAAGTGTTATGGTAATGAGAAACATTTCCACACAGTGTTTTCATGTAATACGTATTATAATTTAATGTAAACTTCAACTAGTATACATTTTTTAATGATTTAAGGACAAACACCATGTATTTTATTCAATTAAGTGAATGTTTTTGTTTATAAAATGACCTGAATTTGGGGGTGACACAATTCAGGTGAAACTATAATGTATTTAAAACAAGACACTGTGCTATAAACTAGGCATCTTACTCTTCAGATTGATCGTTAATAGTTGCAGATGCATCATGGTTTTCTAACTCCATTTGCTACTGCCATCGTTAGAATCACCCAGTATACCAGGGCCTTGTCTGGTCTGGCTGAGCTCATGCCCAGGTTGCTGCTGTATTTTGGCAGACTGCTTTTACAGTCACATGAAGAGTGCACCATCATGGCGGGGGATCATTTTTCATATATGCTAGCAGGTTTGGATTCCACAGCAGCAGTAGCAGCAGCAGGCTGTTAGTGTGCCTCCTCACTAATGACAGCTAGGGCCTATTTTTGTCCCTGTAAAACACCAACAGTCACTGACCCTGCTTGTTTTGCGTGATTCATCGAATAGATGCCCCAGACATCAATACTGTGGCTTGGTACAAAGGTGATTCTTTATAAGGGACTTGGATGTCGATAGAGCACAGTAGCAACTATGTGCAGTAAGGACTTTGGCAAATTATATTCCTAGTTGCTGTGGTTTTAGCCTAGAGACCAGGGTTGTGGCGATTTATCTGGTTGAATGTTTTCAGATTTTCCAGTACATTTCCTCCCGTTTGTATTTGCTGCAATGTTCAGCTGACTGAAGTCCCTCTTGCATGTCATTCAGCAGAGTGGCGGTAGTGCTGACTGCTGTGTTCTGTCCTCCGTGGTCTATTCTGCGACGCCACATGCGCCAAGATGGACTGTCTATTTTGGTGTTGCTTCCGATGCAATGGCTTTTGCCTCGCAATCACACCCGTAGCCAGATACGCTTTAACTCTCCAACTCTCTAAAGCCTCACTTCAGCGGAGGAGCTGTGAACTCACTCAAAGGGGACAAGCTCTCAGGATGAAATTGAAGAACCACCACACAGAGACAGTGTTCAATCTCCATGTGTTGTGCAAACTCATGTAGCTTCTAGGCCCAAGCTATGGCTGAGGCAGACAAGTCACCAAAGCAAAGCCTTCCCCGCAGCACCGGAGCATTTTAAGATGTGGCCTTTGAATGGCATTGAGATTAAGCTGTTCCTAATAGTTGTTGCATGTGAATGGCTCCCAGATTAGGCTATTCCCAGTAGGCCATCTAAGCCAGTACCTTTACACAAAGAGAGTCTAATGCTAAATTAATTTCCTCCCAAACTATTTTCCCCACCGCAAGAGCGGTTATATAAAGGAGGAATGTGAAGATGTAGGCTAATCCACAAAAAGTGTCGGGTTACATAAAGGAGAAAGGCAGAGCTACAAGGATGTGAAGTGAATGTGGCTGTATTGAGTAACATAAATAAAACCTGAACTTTCATTGAGCTATCTCTTACAGCTAGCCTGTAGCAACAATGGCTCATGGTAGTTTCAACCTGCAATTCTACCCTGTCCGTTCCAACAGGAAGGCCACCTGCTACACGTTCAGGCTACTGGTAGTACTGTAATATTGTGTTGATTGAAAATTGAACTGTGTTGATCTGTGTTTCACCTTGCTCTGATGTGATGTCTCTACAGCAGGCCAATGAAGCCCTCCACCACCAGCACCAGGTGGCCCAGAACAGCCTGCTGCCGCTGCTCAACTCTGGGAACGAGCCGGTGGACCAGAAGCCTGTTATGCCTATCCTCCTGGACCAGAAACCCCCCGCCAGCGCCGCCGAGCTCCTCAAAGACAACGTGGCCAGCGGGGCAGGTGGCGGCAGGGGACCCATGCCCGTCGTGAAGAAGGAGCACAAGAGCAAGACACCCTTCATCTGTGGCTACTGCAACAAGGCCTTCCGTGACAGCTACCACCTGCGGCGCCACGAATCCTGCCACACGGGCGTCAAGATGGTGTCCCGGCCCAAGAAGACTGCTCAGACAGCCCCCACCATGGTGCCTCTCATCTCCACCCTGCCCAGGGAGAATAGTGGGCAGCCCTCCTACATATCCACCATTGCAGGCATCCTCACCACAGCCACCCCCTCTGTGTCTTCAGCCTCCAGCATCATGTCTCCAGCCTCTATGATCAATGTACCCCAGCAGAGCCAGCCCAAAAAGCCTGCCAAGCTAGTGAAGAAGAACCACGGCTGTGAGATGTGTGGCAAGGCCTTCCGAGACGTCTACCACCTGAACCGTCACAAGCTGTCCCACTCGGATGAGAAGCCCTACGAGTGCCCCATCTGCCAGCAGCGCTTCAAGAGGAAGGACCGCATGACCTACCATGTGCGCTCTCACGACGGTGGAGTCCACAAGCCCTATGTCTGTTCCGTGTGTGGGAAAGGCTTCTCCAGGTAGGCCCCAGGCCCAGCCATGCACATTCACGACCACTCGCTAGCTGCCATACATTTAAGTAAAAGTGCTTGCGTTTTATTACAAACTCAACTAATTCAGATCATGTAGGTACACGGTTATTAGTCTACACATTCTATATAGTGTTAGACAAGCACTTATAGAGATGCACTGAGATGGAGAGTGTATGACCATCAGTTGTTCAATGTGACGTTAACGTGGTGCACGTCCCATTTGGCTGCTGCCCTCACGGATTTATAGTAGCGTTGAATGGTCTTGACTCAGTGCCTTTATGGTCCCCAGCATGTTTAAACAGTCACGCTTTAGAGAGCAGTTCAACTCCAGTGTCCAAGAGTTCCCCCCTGCGAGGACAGGCATGCAGGCAGAGAGGAATGAGGCAGGGGGAGGGGAAAGGCAGCTTTGATTTGTGTGTCATGCTGTGGTTCCCGCCAGCTCGTCACCCCTTCCCCAGGGAATGCCATTAAAACAGACCTAGGAGGCAGCAGCCTGGGATTTCCTCTTACACACAGCAGATCCCATTCTGCTCCTGTGCTGCTGCTTAAGGCCGCTACACACTTTACGCAAACGCAGAGACGGGTGTTGTTTTCTATAGTTCTACGTACTTTTGTGCGGCCAAAATGTATACCATGCTCCATCACTCTGTTTGCGTAGGGTGTTTAGTGCCCTTTACAGGGCCCAGTTTGTTTTAAGTCTAACCCACCTGGAATGACTATTCATTCTGGTCTTTCCAGGCATAGCCAACAGTGAGTGGCCTTGTAAGATTTCCTCTCAACATTTACTGCAACATCCACTCACTACTTCCAGCTATGTGTCACTTGTAATCTGTAGGCATGAGTAATGGCAAATTGACATCGCATTCCAAGAAGCAAAGGGCTCCTCTTACAGCTTGTTTAAAACAGTACTGTAGCAATGAGGTTTGTGCAGTAGACTACAGTATAGGCCCAATACATTATCGCCGCATATTGGCTTTGCTTTAATTGCCCTGTTTGTTTGCTGGGCTGATGGTGTCTGCATCTGATGGTCAGTGTAAGGAAAGAGCAGCAGACTGAGGGTCCACCTCTCAACGTCCCTGCACTCTCCCTTTCCACCGCTGACACTGACCAAAAAGGGACACTGTCTTCCAGCTGATGGCGAAACTCAAGTCGCACCGCATTATTTCTGCCTCATGCACAAATTCATGTTAGTTCTATGAACAGAGAAAGTGAAATATTCCTCGATATAAAAGAATTTACGCAAATCGATAAACTTTCCTGCTCATTCATTCATTACAGCTGCAGTGTTGGTTGTAGTGTGAGTGGAAGTAGGAAGAATGTGCATTTTATGGCATTGTGTTGAATAAAAGGTGCTGACAGTGCTGAGCAAGACCTTAAACATGAACTCACTCATAAAAACAGTAGTTCTTTGCTGTATTCATTGACAGTTTCTCTAATCAAATTATTATTTTTTTAAATCAGTGTCGACTTTGCTTTAGCTTTCTTTTATGCCTGCTATGTTACTGCAGACAAAATAATCTGAGTCATCCGATTGGCCAGCGGTAGGCCTAAAATGCACTTGATTTGCTCTCCGGGCCCGCTGGGAAGGTGGACAACATGAATAGTTCAACATGGGAACACTTCACCTACCCGGTGTGCATTGCAGCTGAATCGGGTACATTATTAATCACATACATACAATCATTAGATTGTCCACAATATTATAACCTTAATGTGCTTTTACTTGACTGATTAAATTAGGGGGGGAATTGTTTTATTGGTTTTCTGTTAAAACACTAAGAAAAAGTAATAAAATTCCATGTGAATTCACCATGTAGATGGTCTGTCGTGCTTCCTGCGTAGAGAGAAAATATTATAATTTATGATGCTGCTGCACTTGCTTTTCACGAGAGTGGCGCTGACTGTGCTCGCATACCTTCGACCTTCTCTTGAAAAAAACCTTTGCTTAAAAAATTTGTGCCAATAGTACTGTTTGTCGATCTTGAGACACCGTAGCCAGTATACACTTCCACAAAATAAACTCAAATCGGTCATTCATTTTGACGTTTTTAACAAGAATCTTAGTTGCGCAATTTTACATCTAACTAGGATGTTTGGTGCAGTATTTCAAGTTAATTTTGTTTTGCATCAAAATGATTTGTCTATCGTTGAATGAAAATACTTTATTGAAGAATCCCTACTTTTGACCAATCACCGACCTAAGGGGCGTAGACTTAGGCTTCCGAACTTGGGCTTGCCTCGAGAAAAAATGTGGGCACGAACAGACTTTTTAAAAAAAAAAAACTGTTTTTAATAATAATAAAAAAAATAATAATTTGCCGATGGCCAAAACGTCATGATATATTCACAAACTTTTGAAAACTGTTTTGTGTGGGAAGCATGCGGACACCTTTAGGAGATATCTAGGCTAATCAGTGGAAGATGTAATTCAAATTACAGAACTCAAAGTTAAATGAGAAGAACAGGCTACAACATCAAGAGCCAACAGGTAACCTGCTACTTAATAATACGAATGGAGTTGAAAGGGAAAAAGCGCTGCTATGTAGTCTCAATTGGCCTAGCTAACATTAGCTACCTTAACTAACTTTTTGCGGTTTGAAGACTGGTACTATTTAATCAGATGAGATGATAAATAACTAGCAATAAAATAGTCTACGAGCGCGAGTCGACATGATTTGCTATCTCTCTCTCCCCCTCCCTGCTGCCCTCGTCACTCAAACTCAGACACACACACCGCACGGCCCCTCCCCGCTGCCTTCTGGAGCGCTGCTCTCATAGTAGCAGCTCAAGCTGTCATTGACTAACAGCTCCGGTTAATAGGGTTGGGCGGTATCCATATCATACCGTCCTTCTCTCATACTGGTATATATGGTGTTACAGGCTTACTACACAAGGGGTGCCAAAAAACTTGCACAAAAAAACGTTGGGCGTCTATTACCAGAATGCTGACAAAAAAAGTAATGGCGAATTTCAATTGGAGGATGCTAGCTAAATACGCTAACAAGCACAAATGAAAATAAACAAATTGCAAAGACAGGCAATCCAACTCATGAAGTTATACATGTATAAGTAGGAGCTACTGAATGTCATTTTTGGTGAGTTTGGATATTTACAAGCTAATGTGAACGAGAGACATTGTGCAAATGAACAATGTTTTGAGACATACTTGTCTGAAGGAATCACAGTACTGGCTCTGAAGCAGCATGTGTAGGTTACATGTTATCTGTAGAGTTGCTAGGGAAACAGGCCTGCCTGCTCTGCTCGGGGAACAGGCCGAGAGCAGAAACTCAAGGAAATCAAGATGGTGGCAGCTGTACAAATAACTCATCCAAAGGGCTTTGACTTCTCAAACATGGCAGAAAGCTAACACAATATGATGCCCTATCACCTAATTAATTCAGCCACTTACTTAGATCAACTAGCAAGCTAAACTTAGGTGTGTGTTTTTTACACAGGGAAAAAAATAAAAAATTATAAAAAATTATTCAACCAGATAGGCCAGTTGAGAACAAGTTCTCATTTACAACTGCGATCTGGCCAAGATAAAGCAAAGCAGTGCGACAAAACCGAGTCACACATAAACAAATGTACAGTCAATAACAGTAGAAAAATCTATGTATAGTGTGTGCAAATGTAGAACATTAGGGATTACGATTTAGCATTAACACTGGAGTAATAGATGTGCAGATGACGAGATACTGGGGTGCAAGAGGATAAGTAACAATATGGGAATGAGGTAGTTGGGTGTGCTATTTACAGATTGTCTGTGTACAGTGATCGGTAAGCTGCTTTGACAGCTGATGCTTAAAGTTAGAGAGGGAGATATAATTCTGCAGCTTTAGTGATTTTTGCAATTTTTCCAGTCATTGGCAGCAGAGAACTGGAAGGAAAGGCAGCCAAAGGAAGTGTTGGCTTTGGGGATGACCAGTGAAATATGCGTGCTACGGGGCGGTGCTGCTATGGTGACCAGTGAGCTGAGAAGGCGGGGCTTTACCTAGAAAAGACTTATAGATGACCTGGAGCCAGTGGGTTTGGCGACGAATATGAAGTGAGGGCCAGCCAACAAGAGCATACAGGTCGCAGTGGTGGGTAGTATATGGGGCTTTGGTGACAAAACGGATGGCACTGTGATAGACTACATCCAGTTTGTTGAGTAGAGTGTTGGAGGCTATTTCGTAAATGACATCGCTGAAGTCAAGGATCGGTAGGATAGTCAGTTTTACAAGGGAATGTTTGGCAGCATGAGTAAAGGAGGCTTTGTTGCAAAATAGGAAGCCAATTCTTCATTTAATTTTGGATTGGAGATGCTTAATGTGAGTTTGGAAGGAGAGTTTACAGTTTAGCCAGACACCTTGGTATTTGTAGTTGTCCACATATTCTAAGTCAGAACCGTCCAGAGTAGTGATGTTAGACGGGCGGGCAGGTGTGGGCAACGGTTGAAGAGGATGCATTTCGTTTTACTTGCATTTAAGAGCAATTGGAGGCCACGGAAGGAGTGTTGTATGGCATTGAAGCTCGTCTTGAGGTTAGTTAACAGTGTCCAAAGAAGGTACATTTACATGATTCAGATTTATAATTTGTAATATTTAGGTACAATGGCATTACCATGGCAGTTCCAATCATTTGTTTTGACTTGGTGGGGCTCCAGAGTGGCGCAGCGGTCTAAGCCACTGCGTCTCAGGGCAAAAGGCGCCACTGCGTCTCAGGGCAAGAGGCGCCACTGCGTCTCAGGGCAAGAGGCGCCACTGCGTCTCAGGGCAAGAGGCGCCACTGCGTCTCAGGGCAAGAGGCGCCACTGCGTCTCAGGGCAAGAGGCGCCACTGCGTCTCAGGGCAAGAGGCGCCACTGCGTCTCAGGGCAAGAGGCGCCACTGCGTCTCAGGGCAAGAGGCGCCACTGCGTCTCAGGGCAAGAGGCGCCACTGCGTCTCAGGGCAAGAGGCGCCACTGCGTCTCAGGGCAAGAGGCGCCACTGCAGTCCCTGGTTCGAATCTAGGCTGCATCACATCCGGCCGTGATTGGGAGTCCCATAGGGCGGCGCACAATTGGCCCAGCGTCGTCTGGGTTTGGCCGAATTTTTTTATTTTAATGTTTTTTTATTTTTTTATTTAAAAAAAATATATATATATTTTTTTAAAAATGTATAGGCCGTCATTGTAAATAAGAATTTGTTCTTAACTGACTTGCCTAGTTAAATAAATAAAAAAATACTTGAAAGCTAAAACCATGGTACATTTCCATGATTCAGACCATACCATTGTATAAGTGAAAGCACAATGGTAGTACCATGGTGTGAATGAAAGTACCACAGTAGTACCATGGTACATTTTTGTATGGGTTTATACAATTTATCTTCTTAACACTATGCGTAACCTCATCACTTAACCTTATGCGTAACCTCAAATTATGATCAAATAGCTACGTTTAAAAAAAAAATGTATTACATTTTTACAGTATCGCCAATTTTTACTTTGTGGTTGTGGTAATTAGTGGAAACCCTTTCACTGCGAGGTTGCCAAAACAAAAAGTTTTACTTTACATGAACTTTGACTGTAGTAAACCGCTGTAGTGAATCTACTCAATGCTGACACCTAGTGGTGACATTACAAACAGGATGTTACTGCATTTCACTGAATAATTTGAACAGATTAACTTTGAGACAAAGTTTTTTATTAATTCATCCCTTCTTGTTTATTGGTGTGTTTGTGGTGCTTCAGCATAAACGGTTCTGCGTTCTTATTCACTGCCCTGGATAGACACATCTTTAAATTGTACTTGAAGTAAACTGAACAAGTGTTTTGTGTTTATAGAGGATATAGTTGCTTTTTGGTGGATATCATGTAAACCACAAATAAAAGGTCCTTAAATTATGTACATTTTAATATTTAGCTAAAGCTGCAATATGTTACTTTTTGGGAGACCAAACCAAATTCACATAAATGTGTTTATAGATCTGTCATTCTCATTTAAAGCAAATCTAAGAAGCAGATCTGTTCTATGTGCGCTATTTCAATGCTTCCCGTTTTTAAGTTTAGTTTTTGCGTCTTACTTTCGGTTTTGTATACCAGCTCAAAATGCAATATTTTTGATTATGGAGAATATATTTCACAGTACAATGATTCTCTACACTATACTTGCTTGTTTTGTCACATATATCGAAATGATGCAAACCAGGAAATGGCGCAGTGATTTCTGCATAATGCGTCTTTAAGAAATCATAATTTTGATATGTTATATGTGTTAATCATTTGGAGCACAATTTGTGAATTTATTTTTCATTCCACCCCCCCAAAAAATACATCGGCAGATATATCAATAATCAGAGACTTTTCCCTCCCCGAAATTGGTATCGGACCCAAGCTCTAATCTTCAGCTGTTTTGAAGCTGGTGTACAAAACCGAAAGTAAGACGCAAAAACTAAACTTAAGAACGGGAAGCATAGAAATAGCGCACATAGAACAGATCTACCGCTTCTTAGACTTGCTTTCAAGAGTGACAGATCTATAACATACATTTCTATGTGAATTTGGTCAGATCACCCAAAAAGTTATATTGCAGCTTTAAATGTTTTCACATTTAAACATTAACACCCTTAGATTAAATAAGAACATTCGCTTGTTGTGACCATTGCTAGTTTAAACCGCTCAGCTCTTGGTTGTAACTCCTCCATTTTTTTTGATGTTGGGAGTTGGTAACATTTGGAGGTGTTTCCATGCTTTGGACCAATCAAAATCAACTTGATATTGATGTTATTTTCATCAACAGATCCGTGGTATTGTATTTATCTAACCCAGGTCAATCAACGTTCCGGGGCCGTTTCTATGGCGTTTTAAAGGGAAAGACTCATAAATACACCTTGAAAACGGGAACAGATTGTCTTTGGGGAGGGTAGATATTTAAACTCAGTCTGTTAGCTTTGTAAATTAATATATAGACCCAATTTTGTTTTGTAGTCAGCAGATTTAATTTTGAAAAAACCCTATCACACACTAACCTGCAGCCACTAGCTAGTTTGTCAGTTGACATTTTGAAGTTGGCGCCGTTCTTCCCGCGGAGCAGTGACATGTTTATTTTGAGCAGCGTCCACTTTTTTGACCATGGCCGTAATGACATTGTATTCACTCTAATCATGCTAAATTCTCTGAGTAAATTGTCTGCAACTTGTTAACCATGTATGGTAGACATAGGGTCTTGACTATTGTTTTTCCAATGCAATTCTCTGTTGACTGAATATTTCTTTATGAACATTGAATGAAATAATACTTTTATGGGTTGGGTGAACACCCTACATTATGCTGTCTGTCCAAACTGTAATCTTAGAGCTGGGCAGTTAAGGGAAGAACCCGGCTTTGTTCCAACACAGTGACGCGGAGGTTTATCGGCACTATGAGGCCGGCCAGCAGAATAACGTAACTCTGAGTCACTGTCAGCCAGCCAGGTCTGCAGGCGCTCCCGCTCTCTTCTTGCTCCCCTCTCTCTCTTCTCTCTGTGTGTGTGTGTGTGGAAGCTGCTGTCCTCCTTGGTTAACAGTGAAAAGAAGAAGTTATTCTGGTTCACAGCACTCCTGAAAAGATTCCACTTGACTCATCTCCTTTGTAACAAAACCACTACCAGTGTGAAACTGTCTCGCTTTGGCCCAGCTGTTAGTTTTGGAGTTCTCCACACCATTCCTTATGACAGTGATGAAATTATTTAGCTCCTAGCCTGTCTGCTGTTGTCCAGGTTTTCAGTCAAACTAATGGGAGCTGCGATGAGTGGGATGTGTGAACAGTGGAGTCTCACTGGAAAGGTCAAAAGTTAAGAAACTGTGTGTGTGTGTGTGTGTGTGTGTGTGTGTGTGTGTGTGTGTGTGTGTGTGTGTGTGTATGTATTAATATTCTACAGCAAGATTAACTTTTTTTCACCTCTCTCCTCCAGGCCAGACCACCTGAGCTGCCACGTGAAGCATGTCCACTCCTCAGAAAGACCGTTCAAATGCCAAGTAACGGTAAGAGAGAGAGAGAGCTGTACTGTGTGGCCTTATTAGGACCATTGTCAACAGCTCATTATTGACAACTGCATGTCTGTCAGCTTGCATGAACTCTCCCACTTTGCACTTTCTTCTCTGCCGGCTCGGACAGTACTTGTTAGTTTCCAGCATCGAAAGGAATGAAGATAACTGTGCCCGACTAGTGTCTTTTAAAATAAGCCCGTTAGTCATAGAGAGTGCCGTAATGGAAGTCTGTTCATGACACCATACTCCAGTACGCTCTGCCCTGTGGCCCCAGTAGAGATTTATGATGATCTATAAGCCTTTATAGTTGGACATGTTCCATGAAGTCTGAATGATGAAAGCAGGCTGTGTTAGATAAATGATTAAAGCTGCACTTGGCACCGAGCTGGAGCACAAAGCTGGGTGGCCCTATGAATAGTAGTGTGCCTCTGGCCTGACCTTCTGACCCTGTCCTGTTCTCCTCTCCTCCCCCAGGCCTGTACTTCTGCCTTCGCCACCAAAGACAGACTGCGTTCCCACATGATCCGACATGAAGGGAAGGTCACCTGCAACATCTGCGGCAAGATGCTGAGCGCAGCCTACATCACCAGCCATCTAAAGACACACGGCCAGACCAACTTTAATTCCTCTAACAAAGGTAAGTCACGTTAGCCCTATCTCACCAGCCACTGCCCCCCTCCCAACTTAAACAAACTGTCTTCCTAATTTAATAGATTTGATTTAATACTTTGACTCTTTAGGTGAACAGCAGCTCCTGGCATACACATACACACAAAATCAAGAAACAGGACATAGCCTACACAACTTCACTTATGGACACACGTTTGATCATGTAGTGTATGTGGACACCTGCTCGTCAAACATCTCATTCCAAAAATCATGGGCTTTAATATGGAGTTGGCCCACCCTTTGCTGCTATAACAGCCTCCACTCTTCTGGGAATGTGTTCCACTAAATGTTGGAACATTGCTGCAAGGACTTGCTTCCAGTCAGCCACGCGCATTAGTGAGGTTGGGCACTGATGTTGCGTGATTAGGCTTGGCTCGCAGTCGGCGTTCCGATTTCATCCCAAAGGTGTTCGATCGGGTTGAGGTCAGGGATCTGTGCAGGCCAGTCAAGTTCTTCCACACCGATCTTGACGAAGCATTTCTGTATGGACCTCGCATTGCATGGGGGCATTGTCATGCTGAAACAGGAAAGGGCCTTCCCCAAACTGTTGCCACAAAGTTGGAAGCACAGAATAATCTAGAATGTCATATTCTGTAGTGTGAAGATTTCCCTTCACTGGAACTAAGGGGCCTAGCGCGAACCATGAAAAACAGCCCCAGACCATTATTCCGCCTCCACCAAACTTTACAGTTGACACTATGCATTTGGGCAGGTAGTGTTCTCCTGGCATCCGCTAAACCCAGATTCATCCGTCGGACGGCCAGATGGTGAAGTGTGATTCATAACTCCAGAGATGGCGTTTCCACTGCTCCATAATCCAATGGCAGCAAGCATTTTACCACTCCAGCCGATGCTTGGCATTGGAGATCTTAGGCTTGTATGGGGCTCCTCGGCAATGGAAATACATTTCATGAAGTTCCCGACTAACAGTTATTGTGCTGATGTTGCTTACAGAGGCAGTTTGGAACTCTGTAGTGAGTGTTGCAACAAAGGACAGACCATTTTTACATGCTTCAGCACTCGGCGGTCCCGTTCTGTGGCCTATCACTTCGTTCCTGAGCAGTTATTGCTCCTAGAAATTTCCACTTCACGATAATGGCACTTACAGTCGACCGGGGAAGCTATAGCAGGGCAGAAATTTGACAAACTGCTGACTTGTTGGAAAGGTGTCATCCTGTCATCCTATGACGGAGTTCTTCAGTAAGGTCATTCTACTGCCAGTGTTCGGTCTATGGAGATTGCATGGCTGTGTGCTCTATTTTATACATCTGTCAGCAACGGATGTGGCTGAAATAGCCTGAATCCACTAATTTGAAGTGGTGCCCACATACTTTTGTATATACATTGCATTCGGTAAGTATTCAAGACCCCTTTTACGTTTGCCACATTTTATGTTAGACTTATTGTAAAATGGATTAAATCGTTTTTTTTTCTTCCTTTGTCAATCTACACACAATACCCCATAATGACAAAGAAGAAAAAAAAGGTTTTTAGAATTCTTTGCAAATGTATAAAAAAATACAAAGCTGAAATATCACATTTTAAATAAGTATTCAGACCCTTTACTTAGTACTTTGTTGAAGCACCTTTGGCAGCGATTACAGCCTTGAGTCTTCTTGGGTATGATGCTGCAAGCTTGGCACACCTGTATTTGGGGAGTTTCTTCCATTCTTCTCTGCAGATCCTCAAGCTCTGTCAGGTTGGATGGGGAGTGTCGCTGCACAACTATTTTCAGGTCTCTCCAGAGATGTTAGCTCGTGTCCATGTCTGGGCTCTGGCTGGACCACTCGAGGACATTCAGACACTTGTCCCGAAGCCACTCCTGCGTTGTCTTGGCTGTGTGCTTAGGATCGTTGTCCTATTGGAAGGTGAACCTTTGCCCCGTTCTGAGGTCCTGAACGCTCTGGAGCAGGTTTTCATCAAGGATCTCTATCCGTTCATCTTTCCCTCGAGCCTGACTTGTCTCCCAGTCCCTGCTGCTGAAAAACAGCTTGATTCTGCCACCACCATGCTTTACTGTAGGGATGGTGCCAGGTTTCCTCCAGACGTGAGGCTTCCGTCTGGCCACTCTACCATAAAGGCCTGATTGGTGGAGTGCTACAGAAATGGGAGAAATTTTCAGAAGGACCATCTCCACAGAGGAATTCTGGAGCTCTGTCAGAGTGACCATCGGGTTCTTGGTCACCTCCCTTACCAAGGCCCTTCTCCCCCAATTGCTCAGTTTGGCTGGACGGCCAGCTCTAGGAAGAGTCTTGGTGGTTCCAAACTTCTTCCATTAAAGAATGATGGGGGCCACTGTTTTCTGGGGGACCGTCAATGCTGCAGACATTTTTTGGTACCCTGCCCCAGATCTGTGCCTCGACACAATCCTGTCTTGGAGCTCTACAGACAATTATTTCGACCTCATTACTTGGTTTTTGCTCTGAAATGCGCTGTCAAATGTGGGACCTTATGTAGACAGGTGTGTGCCTTTCCATATCATGTGCAATCAATAGAATTTACCACAGGTGGACTCCAATCAAGCTGTAGAAACATCTCAAGGATGATCAATGGAAACAGGATGCATCTGAGCTCAATTTCGAGTCTCTTCGCAAAGGGTCTGAATAATGTAAATCAGGTTTTTCTGTTTTATTTCTAATACATTTGCAAAAATATCTTAACCTGTTTTTGCTTTGTCATTGTGTGTGTATGGATTGAGTTTTATTTTATTTAATCCATTTTAGAATACGTCTGTAACGTAACAAAATGTGGAAAAAGCCAAGGGGTCTGAATACTTTCCCAATGCGCTGTATAGTGTATTTAAAACAGACATATAGATTTAAATATGTGGGAAACCGGTTTAAAATAACTACTTCAAAGGGCTTCAAAAGTTCTTACTATATTTTTTTTGTATACACATTGAACATCCACACTTCTCATCCCATTGCTGACACTTTCCTAGAAGTCTTCTTTTACTCCATACCAAGACAGTGTGCAAGAGGCCAGTGCTTGGGATAACCTCACTAGGTGATCTCACATTACAGTGAAAATCTCATGTTTGATTGGTGCTGACTTTATCCTTAGGCAGGTTTCATTGTCTGTGTGGTAGATCTACGGGACATGGAAGCTCCCACCTTACGTTTACCTAGATGACCATGTCCTCCTCGCTAGTTACGTTTCCCCATTTCTCTTCAGTTACATTCTGTTTTCAAACATGAATTGGGTGTTACAATCCGTTGAGTGGAGAGATGTATACGCTATGCTATACGTACTTTTTAAAATATTTGTTTTGTCTGGTACATGGTATGTAATCTGACTTTCTGGTTGACAGAAGTGAATGGCCTATGGCGAAAATCTGTTCTAAATGTAAAGCGCTTTCAGCAATTGGCTCATGTTTGAGCACAGAGGAAAGTGGAACACAAAGTGAGATCTGATCCCACCACAACAACCTTATAGCTTCCCCGCTCGATAGATTTGTGCAACTTTCACAGATTTAGAAGGGGCAGGGTTTTTGTCAGAGGATCGCTCTTCCATGGGTCTTTATAGTTAGTGTTATTGACATCTTTGGTGGCATGAACTCAAGTTTACTTTGTATTACTGCATAGTAAATCATTCAGAAAAAGCCTTGCTACCGTAACCATTAGGAGCACCTGTTCTTTTCATGAGACTGACCAGGAGAATCCAGGTGAAAGATATGATCCCTTATTGATATCACTTGTTAAATCCACTTCAATCAGTGTAGATGAAGGGGAGGAGACCGGTTTAACCTCTCTGGCGCATGTGGGACGATTTCGTCCCACCTACGTAACAGCCACTTCAATCCAGTGGCGCGATTTTTGAATCGTTTGAAATACTATTACTTCAATTTCTCAAACATATGACTATTTTACAGCTATTTAAAGACAAGAATCTCGTTAATCTAACCACACTGTCCGATTTCAAAAAGGCTTTACAACGAAAGCAAAACATTAGATTATGTCAGCAGAGTGCCCAGCCAGAAATAATCAGACACCCATTTTTCAAGCTAGCATATCATGTCACATAAACCCAAACCACAGCTAAATGCAGCACTAACCTTTTATGATCTTCATCAGATGACACACCTAGGACATTGTTATACAATACATGCATGTCTGTTCAATCAAGTTCATATTTATATCAAAAACCAGCTTTTTACATTAGCATGTGACGTTCAGAAAAAGCATACCCCCCGCAAACTTCCGGGGAATTTATTAACAGTTTGCTAAATTACTCACGATAAACGTTCACAAAAAGCATAACAATTATTTTAAGAATTATAGATACATTACTCCTCTATGCACTCGATATGTCC
Source organism: Salmo trutta (assembly GCF_901001165.1). Lineage (NCBI taxonomy): Eukaryota > Metazoa > Chordata > Actinopteri > Salmoniformes > Salmonidae > Salmo > Salmo trutta. The sequence goes on along the minus strand of NC_042975.1, from coordinate 39,723,622 downwards.
GATTTTAAAATAGCTTTTCGGATGAAGCACATTTTGCAATAATCTAAGTACATAGCCCGGCATCACAGGGCTAGCTATTTAGACACCCACCCAGTTCAGCCTTCACCAAAATCACATTTCCTATAAGAAAAATGTTCTTACCTTTCTTGTTCTTTGTCAGAATACACTGCCAGGACTTCTACTTCAATAACAAATGTAGGTTTGGTCCCAAATAATCCATCGTTATATCCAAACAGCGACGTTTTGTTCGTGAGTTCTAGACACTATCAGAATGCTACATCACGGTCTCCGCATGGCGCATGGCGTGACAAAAAATGTCTAAATATTCCATTACCGTACTTCAAAGCATGTCAACCGCTGTTTAAAACCAATTTTTATGCCATTTATCTCGTAGAAAAGCGATAATATTCCGACCGGGAATCTGCAATGAGCCTAAACAGCCGAATTAAATTTATCCACGGGGGCGAATCGTGCACGCGCCTCATTCAATGGTCCTCTGATCGGCCACTTATCAAAGGCGATAATTTGTTTCAGCCAGAGGCCGCCTCGTCAACCTTCAGGTATTTCGCGGGTTCTGAGAGCCTATTGGAGCCCTAGGAATTGTCACGTTACAGCTAAGATCCTTACTTTTCAATAAACAGATGCAAGACGCACGACTCCTTGTCAGACAGGCCACTTCCTGCATGAAACCTTGTCAGGTTTTTGCCTGCCATAGGAGTTCTGTTATACTCACAGACACCATTCAAACAGTTTTAGAAACTTTAGGGTGTTTTCTATCCAGAACAATAATATGCATATTCTAGCTTCTGAGTTGGTGTAGGAGGCAGTTAAAAATGGGCACATATTTTTTCCAAACTTCTCAATACTGCCCCCTAGCCCAAACAGGTTTTAAATATATATATATTTATTTTTTTTAAGCCTTGAGACAATTGAGACATGGCTTGTGTATGTGTGCCATTTAGAGGGTGAATGGGCAAGACAAAATATTGAAGTTCCTTTTGAACGGGGTATGGTAGTAGTGCCAGGCGCACCGGTTTGATTGTCAAGAACTGCAACACTGCTGGGTTTCCCGTGTGTCTCAAGAATGGTCCACCACCCAAAGGACATCCAGCCAACTTGACACAATTGTGGGAAGCATTGGAGTCAACATGGACCAGTATCCCTGTGGAACACTTTCAACAGCTTGTAGTCCATGCCCCCACAAATTGAGGCTGTTCCGAGGCCAAAATGGGGGGTGCAACTCAATATTAGGAAGGTGTTCCTAATGTTTTGTGCATCGTCTACAAGTGTATAATAATAACGTTGTCAAGTACAGCCCAATAACTTGTTTCTTCCTCAGCCTTCGCGCTATAACTATGTGTCTGTATTTCCTGTTTATTCATCTGTGAATTTCCATTTGTGAAAGTGCTGTATTTGAGTTGTGGTGAATCACTGCTCAAAAGGTGTAGTCAATAACAAAGTATAATCAACATTCCTGTTTCAGTTACTCAGACAGTAGAAGCGACAAGGCCTTTCCCTGGCCACTGAAGGGAAAGCCATTAGCTGCTATGTTGTTTATTCACTCTGCATTAGCTGCCATCTGAACGAGCCACCTTTCTCCCAAGAGTCCACAACACAAGGCAGACATATACAGCACAGAGAACTCTACAAATAGGATATTGCTTGTCACCACAGTAATCCTATGGCCCGTTCCCATCTCCCCCTGGGGACTTGTAGGCCAGGGTGTGTGCCACCGTTCTGGTGTTTGTACCAACCTTGCCCACCTGAAGTGGGGCCTGTAGAGTGCACTGAGAGAGTGGCACCCTGGCCCTAGCGCAGCAGCCCTTTATAACCCCTGTGTGTCTATTTCTGAATAGGGGACTGGCAGTGGAACTCCTCAGGGGGACGAAAAGGTAATAATAATAATAATAATAATAATAATAATAATAATAATAATAATAATAATAATAATAATAATAATGTAGCATTGTGTGAAAACCAAACCTTACCCCAACCCCCCTGCCCGCAACCCAAGAATACACACAGTCACATCACACACACAAGTATAAGGCAAGGATAAATAGATGTTAGGATGTGGGTAAAACTCCCAAAGGGGGGGGCAGCGGCGCATTTCTGCCGAGAGACAAATTAATATAGGGAAAACACTGCATGACAGTGTGTCACTTCATTTACAAACATTGCATCATCATTGCATTCCATAGACGTTTCTGTGCCTTAATTTTAAAACTGTTTTACTCTATGTAGAGCAAGAATGACCGCTAGAGGTATAGTCATTTTTTTTAAACATTTTTATATATATATATTTTTTTTTACTGTTTAACCTATACATGATTTACCTGCTTCAGTATTTATTTTTTAGAAAAGCATGTATTTGCCGCATTTAAAGAAAAGTGTGAAATGGTTGTCAGTTTTAGTTTAATTTGTGCTGCAGGTGAGTCAAGGCAGTAGCAGTAAAGAGAAGAATGCTGAAGGCGTATACTGCAAAAATAATCTCTGTGCCCTGCAAAAAATAATCTATGCAAAATAGTTGAGTACAGACAGCATTCCTCCCTCTGTTTTAATGGCGGGGAATAACCAGTAAGTCCGTGTGTACAGGTATGTTTGATTTAGCAGTGAACCTTAAACACTATATCCTCTATCCCGTTCTCTAGACAATAATGACGTCCACAACTCTGCCTCAGCCACACCTGTAACAGCCTCCGCCCCCATCACCACCACGATGAACCGGGGAAACTCCATCAACAACCCCGGCACCATAGCGTCGCAAATGAACATTTCCACCAACACGGTGAACGTCAGCCTCCAGCACCCAGTCACCATCACTGGACCCATCAACATCACCTCGATCAACATCCCTACCACGGCACACATGAATATCGCCCACCCTCTGGCCATCAGCACCCCAATGTCCATGACAATGTCCGGGCCCCTCAACATTGCCATGAGGTCCATGGAGAGTATGCCTTTTCTGTCCCAAGTCCTGCCTTCGTCCCCACCCTGGTAAAAAAAAAAAAAAAAGATGGAGAGAAAAGAAAGGGAAAAATTGGGCAAAACAGGAGATGATGACACCTCCTCCTTACCCCCATCTTTCCCCAGCCCACTCCTCAGACCTGGAAATGAAAGTGTATCCTACTTGTGCCGTGCAGCGGGAGAGAACCTCCCTGTCACATGGCTCCACCCCAACCAATGCTACATCACAGAAAGGAGAACCAGAACAGTTGTGTAGAAGTTAGGTTGGGTTTTGTCTATTATCTGAATGACTTCAAAAGTAAATGAAGTGTTATGCAGTGATGCCTACATTAGTCGGGGTAGGATGAACAAGAGGGGAGGTCTCCTCTCAAGCCTCGCTAAATGCCCATACCTTTGCAATTGGAAGATCATTTTTAAAAGGACTAATGCAATAAGTATGAATTGCTGGTTTTATTGTTCCATAAGTTCCCTTACAAAGCCAGTGGGTGTTTCTTATAAGTTGTTTTTATCTATAGCCTGCTAATCAGTATTTAATATTTTTAGGAGAGCAGTCAAACAAAAGGGACAAAGACTTCTATTTGGACGGAAGATTATTCTTTTTTCACAGCTGTGTGACTTTGTTTTTCAAATAAGAGGTATGCTCTTGAGGTACATGTTAATGTATTCTCACCATCAACAATTCAATCTGTATTATTTTGTTGAAGTGGATATCTGGAAATTGTCCCTCTTGACTGTTAAATATGTGTACAGTTAGTTTTTGTCTCTGTTAGGGATGGCAGAGGAATGCTTCTTTTTGTTTGGTCATCAGTTGACGTAAATTGTTTTACACAAACTGAAAGAGGAATGAGTATTGCACTGAAAGCATATCCCATGTGTCACTTAACTGCAGTATTATCAATGATCAAATTGGAGTGTTAGGTACCCAGCCTATATAATAACAGGGCCATCTAGTGGCTTACATATGCCATTGAGAAAATGGTCTTGAAGTTCACAAATGTGTTTCTTTTATTATTATTATCATGTTGGTGACGGTTTATAGTTTTGTTAGAAATATTTTATACCCTTTTTATTATTGTTTTTTATGACCCTGATGGTATGGACATTCTGCTCCGGTAACACGCTGAGAGTAGCCCTGTAAACTTTATTTTTATTTCATTGAATTCACGTCTAACACAACTTGATCCTTTCCCATGTTACTTTGTAAATATTTCACTCACCATATACCTTTTTTTTGCTAAAAGAAAAAAGGAGAAGTCCTTAAAAGACTATCTAAGAAGCCTTTAATTTTGTGAACATGGCCGTCCATTTTAATAGCCATGTCATCTAACTATACTTTCAATCAAACATCCATTGTCTCCGCCTGTGTCATGGTGATTTATGGACGAGGTGACGGATGTATTGAGAACAAAACACTAATGGTTTTTGAGAAGTGTATGAAAGTAATGTACTACTCGATCATGTTGTAGTGTGATGCAGACAATTTAGTTGAGCCAACATGGCCTCGGCAGCACATCTCAGACATTGAGACCCATAGATTATTAGATAAGACGTTCTTACTTGGCCATATCACCTTTGCAAGGTTTTTGTGCTGTGCGAGGTAAAGTATTTCCTGAAAGATCACACACAAGATGCATGCACGTTTTTCCCCCTGAGTTCTTTCAAAGAAAGTCCAATGATGAGCGTTTTCTTATGCATTGAGTAGATGAGCTATAATTGCCTGTTCTGTTTGCCAAATTTGACATGATTATGAGATTCAAATAAGCTAATATTTTGAATTGAATATTTCATCATTTTTAACAAGAAGAAAAGAATGATTTGGAAATTATTGGACCTCTGGGAAGGCAGTTGAATGTATATCTTTGTACAAAACTATTTTAGTTCTGAGGATGTCGTAGTTACAATAGACATGTGAAAGATAACCTTTTATAAATCTTTTGTATTAGAATATTAACAATGGTAATTTTGTATATACCTATGAAGACTAGGCTTTCTGATTAGCAGAAAGGTAAAACATTCCTACATTTTTTTTTAAATGTATGTTTGAAATTATTACGTAAACATGCGCAATGTTTTATGTGCCTTTTTTATTTGGATTGTCTAAATAAAATAAAACATGATGGGTGGGCTTTATGGCTGTGTGCCATTTCCTGGTGAGTCAGCCTATGGTGGGAGGCTAGCTGTTCCACTCATTAGAGCCTCTACACTCATACCCCACAGTAGTACAGATGTTCACACACTTAATTGACACCAATCGCGTTTCCTCTTGTCAGATTGCTTTGTGCCTTTTTTGGCTTTTAAGCCATTTGGGGCCTTTTTCTGTGATTTGAGACACCAAGGGGCTGCCGAGTGGCGCAGCGGTTTGAGGCACTGCATCTCAGTGCTTCGATTCCAGGCTGTATCACAACCGGCCGTGATGGGGAGTCCCGTAGGGCGGTGCACAATTGGCCCAGCGTCGACCGAGTTAGGGTTTGGCCGATGTAGGCAGCCATTGAACTTGTTATTAACTGACTTGCCTAGTTAAATAAAGTTTTTTAAAAAGTGCAGGTTTCCCAGACACAGATTAAGCCTAGTCAGACTAAAACATTTTTCAAGAGATTCGCCATTGAAATTGCTACCTAGTCCAAGTCTAAGCTTTGTGTGTGTTTGTGCGAAACTGCCACATAGCTGCTCTATTGAGTTACTGATGACACGTGAATGACCTTTCCAGTCTTTATTGCCTGCTGCAGAATAAATTACTACTGATGTGCTGTTTTGTTTTATTCAGGTCCAATGTCAATTGCCCCCTCCTTTTCAGCTGATCCTTATTTGATGTGTACACAGTTGAAGGTGGCTAGATGATGCTCCCTATTTAAAATTGTAAAATATTTGAAGAGAAAAGGAGATTAGTCTTAAATATTGTTTTCATTTAGAAAATATCTACATTATTTGGTTAGTATATTCAGTAGACTGATATGTAGGCCAACATTCTGCAGTATTATGCTATCTCAGCTGACCATCAACAGCTAAAATTAAATTAGGGTTTTATTGCTTTAAACGTTCTTTATATTTATCTGAGAGCTTGTCATAACTTACCCAACCGAAAACCCAATTTCATTCAAGTGTGACCATTCTTAGAGGCTCAGTTTAAATTGAATTGTGAGTACCCCAAATGAAAAACAAGCGTGGCAAGAAGGAAGCAGGTGTTTTTTGTTTAGAGCCTTTTGTCCGTCTCCTCTCCAAAAGAGAATGAATACAACTATTTTGTAGTGAATCTATTATGAATTAACATATAACACCAGTTAATAACATAGATCAGCAAAAATATGGCTATTACAATTTTGCTATGCTTCTGATTTTTTATATATACATAAAATCAAGTAGGACGTAGATTGCATAATTGCCGTTTTCCCCTATCCAAACATACTTACAAAAATGTAATAAAGAAGACCCTGTCCTAACTGATAAAAGTATCTTTGTTGTCCTATGTGCAATTCTCATATTTCTCCGCTAGGCTCCTCTCTTGTGCCATCTGTCTGAAGCCCAAATACATGGTCAAGCAAGGCTATCCGCGCCCAACTGAATTTGCGTGTGATGGCTTGACGGTCGTAGAGGCGTTAAGAGGGAGACGACACCGGTCACGGTCAGGACATCAGTCAATGGATGACAGCACAGCATTCGGTCGCAACTACAACTTGCGCCAAGAGAAAACACCACTTTTTGTCAACGTTGACCCTCGAGCCTCGGGTAAACCAAGCATTATTTTTTAATGTTGATAATAGGAACGGGGTGGCTAACGTCATTTTTCTAGCTTCAGATGTTCGTCCGCTCTTCACCTGGTAAGGGGGTTTACATTTCACACATCAAAGATGCTAGTAAAGCATTACGGTAGCTACATTTCAATTGCGCAAACGTTCAAATGTGTCGCTTTATGTTTTAAATACTAATACGCTATTCAATGTTAGGTATCTTATAGATAGCAAGCAGCAACATGCAAACCTGTAAAAAATACTCTGTTAACTCGTCAGCTAGCTAGAAGATAACCAACCAGCTAGCCTGTCCGGTAAGGCGGGGGGATGAGGAGTCGCGTACTTCACTGGACCACGGCACTAATTACTTGCTATCAGGGATTCTTGACGTCGCCCCACTGAAGTTGAAATGTAAGAGCGTTAAGGTCAGGGTATGGACATCCCAAGGATTCTAGATAGTACTAACCGTGCTTCACTAGCCACAAGCTGGGTGCACCACGGGCAGGAGCAATCACAGGGTCTTTGATCTTATGCTGCCCACCAAGGCCCCCAGGGTCTCAGGTGTCAATGGCTGGGGTCAATTCTGTTTTAATGGCAGGTGCATCTGCATGCTACAATCACCTATTTATCACGTTATCTCTGGTTAGCAGATTTGTCATTCAGAAAAGCACTATATAAATATTTATAATTTTCCCAGAGCTATATATTTACAGTACGGCTCTGGATGTGCCTGTTAGTGCACAAGATCACAGGGCGATACCATGCCAGTGTAGACCAATTGTTTTGTTGGTATCTAAGATTATTCTGGCAATTCTCACATAGAAACTATTAGGGATCAATGAAAGAAAGCTGTGTAAATACGCGTATATTCGTTAGGGCTGGGACGATACTAGTATCACGATACTCATTAGTATTGTGGCAAGGAAACAAAACACGAAGGGGATTTAACTTCTTTAGGAAAACAAACCTAATGTTGGAAACTAAGTATTTTTGTTCGAGTTATTTGACAGCTTTAACACCATACAACCACATGTGGATATAGTACAATGCCATTAAACTCATTGAGGATGACACAAAGTTTAAACATGTATTCCATTGTGCTCCTCATGAAAATACATAAAAACGAAATATACCCAAGATTATAACATGAAAACAAAATACATCTCATCAATAGGGAAGAAACCGGAAAAGTAATAAAACAGATTACCAAGTAACATTCATTGAAACAAGTATACTTTCTTTAAGCATGTGCCGTTTTTAAAGAATTTTACCCATAAACCATTTCTTCAGGTTTATCTTCGAACTTCCTGGCGTAGGGATGGTTTTTATATAGTTTGGTACACCATTCCATTCCTCTGCACCAGTGTTAAGGAAAGAGCCATGCTCCTATAGCGCTGTGATCTGATATTGGCTACACTGGTTCTGGTGTGATGGCTATGAGAGAGTCTAATGAAATTAAAATAACCAGACAGGTAACTGGGGGAAAGGTCATGTATAACTTTAAAAACCATCAACAGTTTAATCTGCACCACCCTGAGATCAACTGGAAGCCAGTTCACTTCCCTGAAATGATTAGGACCAATGTACGTCCGAGGGCTGAGCTTGAGTATAATTCTCATTAGTTTGTTTTGAAGTTTGTCCTTCAGATGTTTTGTTATGCCACTGAACCTTGAGATGCAAGCATAGTCATAGTGGCACTGCTTAGTGTCTTTTCAACAGTCTCCTTATTCTTATGTGAAACCAAGAGGGCAGAATCATCTGCATACAGGAACAGGGCATGAACAGGCAGAGTCCATGTCATTTATTTAGAGCAAAAAAGCGAAGGCCCCAAAATGCTCCCCTGGGGTACACCACAGTTTATCTCATTAGCATCAGACAGTGTCACACCCACATACACATCAGTTAGGTATGAATTCACCCATAATAAGGACTGGTGCCAAAACCAATTGCTTATAGTTTGTGCAGCAAAATATCATGGTTCACAGTATCAAATGCTTTTTGTAGGTCAACCATTACCATATCACAGAAGTTGCCCTTGTCAATTTCTTGCTTGATCAAATCTGTCAAGTATAGTAAGCATGTGTCGGTAGAATAGGACTGTCTAAAACCGGACTGAAGGTCATATACAATGTTATGGTCATCAATGTACTTTAGGATCTGTTCACAGATCCTAAAACCTTTGACAACACACTCAAGATTTATTGTATGAAGGAACAGTTGAATGGAAAAATTTGTGTTTCATAAGGTCCAATACGATCAGCAGCATCACTCAGAAATCTAGCCGGGATGTTATCCAGTCCTGTGGCTTTCTATTTGTTAAGATCTTTAAGTCTTTGTAACATCTGAGGTTGAAACCTGGGAAAATCCAAATTGTCCTTCGGAGATGCCATTGGCTGAGTAATAGGTTTGAATAGGATGGTTTCCAAGGGTGCCAGAGCATTCTTGGAGTTGCCCAACATGGTTGCTGGCAATGGTGGTGAACAATTCATTAAAATGATCAGCCACCTGTACTCTGTCAAAGGTTACAGTACCATTTATGTTCAGTCCAATGCTGTTTGACTGTTTTTGGCTTGTTCCAAGTGCCTAGATCCTTGAGTCTTCCAGAGCTCCCTGGGGTCGTTTTTATTGTCCTGGATCTTGCTCTTCTAGAAGGACTGTTTCGCTTCGTCAACCAGCCTTTGTACTGTATTCCTTAAGGGTTTGTTTTGAGTGAAGGAATCTTGCAATTTTGACCTCTTGAAATCGTTTCGAGCATTGTTTTTCATGGTGATGGAATTACGGATTTCCCTACTCATCCAGGGTTCTGTTCTTTTTAAGGGTGCCAGCTTGACCACAGTACTGAGAAATCTACCTTGGAAGAGTGTCCATGCTCTATCAACTTCCTCACTTTCCATAACATCAGACCAGTTTACATGTCCTAGCAGTTTATTCAATTGTTCTTTGTCATAGTTTTTGAGGGATCTGGGCCTAATGGTATTGTGACAATTTACAATATTTTTTTCTCTCACTTTCCTAGTGCAGTGTATAAAGAAATGGTCAGTTATTCCAAATGCAATTACACCACTTTGGGATATCTTGTGATTATCTGATACCATAATGACATCAATGGCAGTCTGACTAGTATCACAGATTCTTGTGGGCTCATTGAGTCAACGTTTTGCAAAAGTTAGACAAGGCCTTATACAGGGGGAAGCTCAGTATTTACATCACCCAGTAGAATCACTCCAGAGTTAAGAAAGTCACAGTATGCAGTACATATATTTGAAGGATCTCATTAAAGTCACTCTGGTCTGGAGGTCTATACAGAGCCCCTACCAAAATTGGTTTGCTCTTAGGTAATAATATATCTAGCCAAACTGCTTCCATGGTTTAAATCAGTTCTCATGTTAAAACTAATATCCGCTCTGACATAGATGTACACATCCCCTCCTCTCCGATTTCTGTCCTTTCGGGTAATTAGGAAGTTTTCTCTTTCTGGCGAGCAAGCAAATCTCATCTATTTTTGACAGTAGACTGCATACATTAAGATGTAGACCAGTGATCACCAACCTTTTCTGAGTCAAGATCACTTTCGCAGTCAAAAAGCAAGCTGAGATCTACTGCTCAGATATTTTTTTTTACATTAACCCACACAAACAGTTTTGTAGGAATGAGGTTTGGCAGTAGGCCTAATACATTATCACAGCATATTGGCTATATGATTGGCCTGCCAATATTGTTAATCGGACCATATTATATTTCAAAACTCGAGCTTTGATAATAAAATAGATCAGTTGGTTTAGCACTTGTGAGGCACTGTGGAGCTCTATGATGAATTGAAATAATTAGCTTTTTTATTTTACTGGACTGATGGTACCTGCATCTGATGATCAACGAGGTCAAATCACAATCATCTTCAGGTCGAAAAGTCGAAGCTCTAGAAAGATGCCCGAGTTTCCGACTTGGAATTCCGAGTTGGATGACCGTTCAAAACTATTTTTCCCAACCGCCTCTCACCGTCCCTCCGGTGAGGCTGACCAGAGAGGGGACACCGTCTTCCACCTGATGGCGAAACTCGAGTCGCACCACATCTGCCTCATGCACACATTCATGTTGTTCCTATGACCAGAGAAAGTTAAATATTCCTTAATATTAAAATCGACACGACGAGCTGCTAATAATAATAAAACGTAGGGATATTGATACTTGGCTACTCATTCATTGTAGCTGCAGCCCGAGCAGAAGTACGGAGAAGCGCGTTTTGTAATAGTGTTGAATAAAAACAGTGACAGTGCTGAACATAAACTTAAACATGAACTCACTCATAAAAACTGCAGCTCTTTGCTGTATTCGTTGACAGTCTCTCTGTGGTCATGGTTTTAAAAGTTATTACATCTTACGTAGGTTAGTAGCCTATTTAACTTCGCTGTGGCCAGGGTCATGGAAGCTCTGTAGCCACGGTGATTTGAGCTATCCGATTGGGCAGCGCAGTAGGTGCACTCGATTTAGTCACAGATTTGCTGGTCCACCGGGTAGGCGTAGTTTGTCTCATGGGAACACTTTGCTACCCGGTGCGCAGGACTTTTTAATCAAGTGCACCTACCGGCAACAGCTCAACACGATTTTAAAGATGGAGCCGCAAGCCTTTATCGTTCGTTGGCTTTTCTACAGAAATATTTGGAGATCGACCGGTTGGCGACCACTGATGTAGACAATGCAAACTTCTGGAGGCGAGTGGCTTGACTCTGGATGATGTTGTCATCTAGAGTCACACGTATTTATTTTCCAACCTATAGAACACAATATTTTACATACAGCAGGTTTTTAGAGGACCAGTGTTTTCATTTTTTCCATTAAAGAAATATTGGGATACTGGTATCGTCACAGCCCTAATATTCATGAAATGTTCAGCACCAATTGGTAGATAAAAAAAAATATAAAAAAACACTGATCATGTATATTATTTAGGGTAAGGAAAATATATATGAATAATAAAACACGTTTGGAAAGCATTTACACACTAAATACAGTGAGCTCCAAAAGTATTGGGACAGTGACACGTTTTTTTTTTTGTCTCTCTACTCCAGCACTTTGGATTTGAAATGATACAATCACTGAGGTTACAGTGCAGGGTATTTTCATCCATATCGTGTGAAACGTTTAGAAATTACAGCACTTTTTGTGTATAGTCCCCCCATTTTAGGGGACCAAAAGTATTGGGACAAATTCACTTAAATGCATCCAACAAGTTTGTAGAGTCACAAGCTTGATGTAATCATTGCGTGCTAGGAATATGGGACCAAACACTAAACCTTTGACTACTTTAATACACATGCTGTTTGTTTTGGTTGTGTTTCAGATTTTTTTGTGCCCAATAATGTATTGTGTCCTTTTGGAGTCACTTTTATTGTAAATAAGAATAGAATATGTTTCTAAACACTTCTCCATTTAATGTGGATGCTACCATGATTACAGATAGTCCAGAATGAATTGTGAATAAAATGAGTGAGCAAGTTAGACGCACAAATATCATACCCCAATGACATGCTCCCATCTCACCATTACAATAACAAGGGAGGTTAGCATTTTTCTAATGTTTTGTACACTATATTGGTGAATACAAATACAGTGGTTTGATTCATCCTAGAAGTTGCCATATTCAATTGTTCAACCCATGAAATATTGGAAGGTGAGTAAAGTGTACAGTAGGGGTTTAACAGTATTCCTATGAATCTGTCCTAATAATCCTCACTAATCATGGAAATGTGAACTGTGCTAGGCTTGGGCGATATACCGCTTATACCGTATACCGGGCTATTTTCATATACAGACGGTATGATTTTCAATAAGTGCCTTCAGAAAGTATTAATACGCCTTGACTTATTCCACATTTTGTTGTTACAGCCTGAATTCAAAATGTATTTTTCTCACCAACAATACACGATAAAAACAAACATTTTTGCAAATGTATTATAAAGTTATTTAATGTACATAATATTCACACATGAGTCAATACTTCGTAGAAGCACCTTTGGCAGTGATTACAGCTGTGCGTCTTTCTGGGTAAGTCTCTAAGAGCTTTCTACACCTGGATTGTGTAACAATTAGAATGGAAGGGGAAGAATCATAGTCCTAATGAGTTATTCACTGCCGCAGAGGAGGCCATACTGCTAACAAAGTATACCATGTAGCCTACACTGTCAATGATACCTTACCTCAGGAGGAGGGTTTTGAGGTTCCTGTAAGAGATCCCCTCTTTTCATATTGATTGGCTAAGTCCAAAACATCTAGACTAGGCCTAGCTGACCAAAGATAATATTTGTGTAGGCCCATCTATCACCACATGTTGTCCATTGTGTCTGTCTTTCATCACAGAGATTTATCAAACAGTCCTTTGTCTTCTACCGGTAGGCCCTATCTGTAATCAGCTCAGGGCCTAAACCAGCAGGCATTAGTTATTGGTGACGTAAGCAAGCCCTATGCTGCATGTAATTCACAAGAGCAAAGCAGTCCTCCCCTGGCTCCCATATCGGTAAGCAGCTACAGTAGCCTACATGAGGACAAAGAGCTGTGGTGGATTGTGGTGCTAAATATAGCTGGGCGCTAGGTTCAGATTAGTGTTGAATAGTGAAAAGTGAGGAATCGGTGTGTGGGAAATATCATTCAGCCACGTCTGAGATGATTGATTTCACACCAAGGGCTCCTGACCCCCCAGACAGCTCACTGGCTTCAATTGATGTCTGCCTGCAGGATGCTGGATTGGGCCTATTTTATCCCAGATAAGTATCTGGAAGAAGAGCTTGACCAGTGATTCTGCTTGTGAATCTGTTGCTGTCAGTCAACCCTGTCTTTCAGTCAGTTCAGTTTAACATAAATTATGCTGAATGGAAAGTAGGAATGTAAAGATAGTATTTTTGTATGTTCAGTGTCTGGCCTCTGCTGAACTGTGGCACTTCTCTGTATCAGATCATTTGGTAATGGCGTGCCATGACATCTAGAAAAGTTTTTTTTGAGAAGAAACTCTTAGAACTGTTAGCAGGCAATCCATAGACCAGTGCAGAGCAGTGTGTCCTTGGTGCAGCACTGTGATTCACAGGTTCACGTCACACTGCCCTATTTCATTCTGAGTGCTCCATTATGTTTTCAAATGACCTCCCCTGTCAGGGCAGTACGATCTAGAGCAGGGTTATGGGACAATCTGCCTGCTCTCCTTGTGCTCTAATGCAGCAGCGGTGTACCAGGTTCAGTTCCACCACCTGGTCTAAGTCTCAGACCCTACTAGCATTTAAACAGAACTTGATCCAGTGCCTCTGCGAACTCTTATTATCCCTAATCTGACACTGTCTAATGCCTACTGACTGACTGTGATGAGGCGCTGCTGGGCTAGGCTGGCTTCATAGTCACACCGCCTGGCCCGGGCGCCTGGCCCGGGTCTCTGGGAAACAAACTGCTGCATGGTGGTGTGGAGTGTTGACTCAGTGGCAGCCTGATTAATTCAGCTCCTGTAACCTACTTAGGCGGTGCATGTATCGGCCCTCTGGGTCACGATGCAGTTGGCAGCGGGTGGTGCCTCTGCCCTTCCCTGGCACTGGCTGACTCTATTCTGGTGCCTGGGGACACAAGCGTTGCCGTGGGAATGCAGACGCCTAGGGTGTCGAGGTCGGGAAAGTAATGCATTCAGACAGCGACTCTGCCTGAGAGGGACCCAGCTGATTGGAGTAAAAAGATGGAGAAATTGAAATATGATGACATTGTTTGAGCACTATGAATTTGCAAACTACACACTCGACATGGTTCAATGTGCCAATAAATCAGCACAATCTACTTATTCGTTTTTTTAAATTGCCGCCGACTTGGAGCTAGTATTGGGATCATGTATACTGTGCTAATGCCGACGCAAAAAAATAAAGTAACAGCATTGTACAGTACGGCGAACTTAGCAAATGAGGCATTTGTGATAAGAACATGGGGGCTGCCGTCTTTATGCACCTTCGCTATTGTAACGCCGCCTTCTCTCTCTCTCTGTGTGTGTGTGTGTGTGTGTGTGTGTGTGTCTTCGAAAAATGTGTAGCCTTATCTTTTTATAACCTCCTTGGACACACTATTGCTCGAGTGGAACTTCTCCATTTGCACCGCTGCTCATTGTGTTGATGCCTGTCTGCTTCATTCTGTTCCTGTTCCCGACACTGCAGGTGCTGAAGGGATGTGTGGGTTGGAAGTGTTAGGACACATCTAGTCCACCTCTGCTCAGAGAGAACACATCTAGTCCACCTCTGCTCAGAGAGAACACATCTAGTCCACCTCTGCTCAGAGAGAACACATCTAGTCCACCTCTGCTCAGAGAGAACACATCTAGTCCACCTCTGCTCAGAGAGGACACATCTAGTCCACCTCTGCTCAGAGAGGACACATCTAGTCCACCTCTGCTCAGAGAGGACACATCTAGTCCACCTCTGCTCAGAGAGGACACATCTAGTCCACCTCTGCTCAGAGAGGACACATCTAGTCCACCTCTGCTCAGAGAGAACACATCTAGTCCACCTCTGCTCAGAGAGAACACATCTAGTCCACCTCTACTCAGAGAGAACACATCTAGTCCACCTCTGCTCAGAGAGAACACATCTAGACCACCTCTGCTCAGAGAGAACATAGCGCTGTCTTCCACACACTGCCTGCCTAGGGAGACCAGCCACCACATCCTCACAGCATTGGATGCAGCTGGGTCAAAACCAGAGGAGAAGAGAGAATGGCTTTCTGTGGTGTTGAGATGATGAGAGGATAACGGGGCCGAGCACTGAGGGCCCTGAGGTAGAAAGGCACAGTTGAAGCAGCAGGCCAGGGTTGAGCCAGGCAGGCGGTGGGCACCCACCGTCCAGGGACCAGGAGCCACCATTTCTCGGGTGCTGTGGCCGGCGCGGAGGAGGGGCGCCGTGCGGAGGCTGGAGGCACTCTGGATGATGACCAGCCTGTTCCGCCGCCGCAGCAGTGGTAACCATGGTGACGTGGCGTCGCACAGTGACAGCCCAGTCCCAGCTGAACTCAACAACAGTAATCCCGGTGGGGGTGGGCGAACGGTGCGGCGTCTGGAGTTCAACCAGGCTATGGAGGACTTCAGGACTATGTTCCCCAGCATGGAGCAGGAGGTGATAGAGTGTGTGCTGCGGGCCAACCACGGAGCCGTGGACTCCACTATCGACCAGCTGCTCCAGATGAGCCTGGACGGACACGGCTCTGACGACAGCTCCGACTCAGAGGACAGCATCCCCCCTGAGGTACGTCTGCATGGGGGCAGGGGCGCTGGTACGAGAACTAGTGAGTAGCCCAGAGAGAACTAAATGAACACAACACAACCTAAGACAGTCTGAGACCATAGCATATCATGAAATGTATGTCAAGGTTGTCAGCTACTTTTTCACCCAATAGTAGTTATTCATTCACACACCTTATTTCACTGTGTTTTGCCTCTTCAAACCAGATGGTTGTTCTTGGGGAGGGAAAAGTATTTTTAATGTTGCTCTTAATATGCTTTTGTAGTGGGTGACATGCATTTCTCTGGAGGGCATGTAATTATGCACTGCTATTGTGGACAGAAATCTTTGATAAGCTGCCTAAAGTGATCTTCAAAAGCTTGACAATAGCTAGAGGTACACACTTTGTGGTCTCTCGTGCAATGGGGTGACTGTTGTGGACAGCCAAGACTAGCCATTCCTTTGGAACTCCCTTGGTGCTGATACATACACTCTTGATGCACTCTTGCTGAGTAGTAACAAGATTGTATCAAGTGCAATATTGGACTGGCAGCTGTTCACTTTGTATTTGATTAAATTACTGCAGGTCTCTCAGTTCCAACCATATTTTGTGTTTTTTATTAGCCTTTGTCCACTCTGGCTGTTTCCACCATGCTCCACACAGGATATGAACTGTTTTGTTTATTTCCCCCAATCATTCTGAAAGACTTGAGAGAGAAAGAGTAGAAGATTAAGAGCTGCACTTAATAATTACACAGAATGTACTAAACATTAAGAATGCTTCCTAATATTGACTTGCACCACCACTTTTGCCCTCAGAACAGCCTCAATTCATCGGGCCATGGACTCTACAAGATGTCGAAAGTGTTCCACAGGGATGCTGGCCCAGGTTGACTCCAATTCTTCCCATAGTTGTGTTAAGTTGGCTGGATGTCCTTTGGGTGGTGGATCATTCTTGATACACACGTGAAACTGTTGAGCGTGAAAAACCCAGCAGCGTTGCAGTTCTTGGCACCTGGCACCTAAACACCCCATTCAAAGGCACTTCAATATTTTGTCTTGCCCATTCAGGCTCTGATTGGCACACATACAGAATCCATGTCTCATTTGTCTCAAGGCTTAAAAAACCTTATTTAACCTGTCTCCTCCCCTTCATCTACACCAAGTGAAGTGGATTTCACAAGTGACATCAATAAGGGATCATAGCTTTCACCTGGATTCACCTGGTCAGTCTGTCAGTCTATTCTACCTAACATGCTAGACTGTTATTTTAAAAGTAAAGTTCATTTAAATCAACTATTTATTAAATACAGGATAAAAACCAAAGAGTGCTGCTGGTCTAGTTAAATTAAACAGCTCAAAACCAAGCGCTCACAATGCCTCTAATTTAGGGCAGAGATGCTGTGCTGTATTGCCAATGAGTAGTTATAATACAGATTCATAATTCATTTAATCTGCTCTTTGAAGTGTCCACATGTGCCATCTGACGGGATTTTCAAGACCTTTTAGAACATTCTCAATGGTTCCCCTGACCTCTGACCCTGTAGATCCTGGAGCGGACGATGGAGCCGGACAGCTCTGACGAGGAGCCCCCGCCGGTCTACTCTCCGCCCTCCTATGACATGCACATCTACGACAGGAAGTACCCAGATCAGGTCCTGCCCACAGCATCACCACCACCCAGGCAAGAGAAGAAGGGGAGGGAGGGAGGGAGAGAGGGCTCAGGGCTGTCTGCCTGGCTCTGACCTCATTTCATCACTTAAAGGAGAATGATAGATGGCTGGGATAGTGTGAATGAATGAATGCATTTTCTCTTATACCATCATTTACATGAGTGATGAGATGCATATATTCTTTGTTGGTGCTTTCTCAATATCTAATACATGATATGGCTGCTCAGCGATTCATGGTGTGAGTGCTTTGAATGCCAAGAGGTTCGCGATACATTCAAGGCTCCACCTGCTGTCTAATGAATGCTACTGCAGCAGCTATGAAATCCATGTTCTGTACTGTACCCTAACTTGGGTAGATCTGTAGACATAATACTAGTGACACTTTTGTTAGATGTAGACAATCTTATGTGTGCCAAGGAGGGAACCTGTGAGAAGAAATAAGAGAAACAGACAGGTTTATCCTTTGAAGATGACCAAAACACGTCATTATTGATATGTACTCTTATAGAACATAGCATTGATGGGACTAACGATATCCTTTCCCATCTCTGTGCCAGCTTTGATGCCAGTCAATCCCGTCCCTGCCAGCCCCCTCCTGGTCCACACCCTCCTGCCAGTCAAAGGCAGATTGGAAGTTACAGGAACTGGAACCCACCGTTACTAGGCAACCTCCCTGATGATTTCCTCCGGATCCTGCCTCAGCAGCTGGACAGTCTGCCAGTAGGTAGATTTATGGGTCAGCCCCTAATGGACCATTAACCCACACTCCCATCACTTACAGACCACTGCCTGGCGCTCTGCTCTGATGGCCAACTGGCTGGATAATTACCAGCCTCTGCAACAGACTGCACATGAAGAAAAATACAGTCCAACTATTTATACAGAATCAATTCCCTGGTACACCCCCCCAAATAATATATATTATTTTACAATTCATGGTGCAATTTTATTAAAAGCTGAAGCATTTCCACATAGGACTTTGACACGTCTAACATTGTTCTCTCTGGTCCCTCCCTTCCTGCAGCGCTCTCACAGCAGCCTAACGCCGACTAGTCTGACCCAGCCCTCCTGCTCTTCCTCCCTGTTGTCCATGACGCAGCAGGTTGAGCCTGGGGCTGGGGCGGCGGCCAGGGCAGGCCAGGTTGGCATGGAGACGGACCAGGAGAGGAAGCTGAAGCAGTACTTGGAGGATGAGCGCATAGCCCTCTTCCTGCAGAACGAGGAGTTTATGAGGGAGCTGCAGCGGAACCGCGAGTTCCTCATCGCCCTTGAGAGAGGTGTGCACACACTTAGTAACACATACAAACGTTTACATTTTTTGCATCATTTGCAAAGGTCTTATACACTACTTAGTGATGATATCACTATGCTTTCATCCCTAGCAATCAAGCTATGAAGAGCCAGTAAAAGAAGGTCTCTGTCATGGCAGTGCTTTCCTCCTCATTCCCTCCACCTCTTCTCTAGTAGTGCATGAAGGAGGGCTTGTCAGCTCCTGCTACATGCCTCCATGCTTTTAACTCCATTGATGCTGAGACATCGGCTCCCTCTGTTTTTAGATCGGCTGCAGTATGAGTCAAAGGCATCCAAGTCCCATCATTCACCAGCTTTCATGGGGACGTCCACTCCAGGTAGATATCATTCATCTGCACTCCATAGCATTTAGCTACATTCTCGTTCTGGCTCAGTCTGAAACGGTCCAGGTTTCTTCATGCGGGGCCTGTGTACAGTGGGCTCCTGCAGTGAAACGCCTTATTTTCAAGGCACACAGATGAAGTGTGACTTGTTGTGCATCTCAATTGTTGTGTGTGTCTCTGTGTGCATCCCTGTGTGTCTTTCTCTTGTGCTCGCATGTCTCTGTGCGTGGTCTATTTCACGCTGCTTGTCTGTGTTCTAGGAGATAATTGTGCCTCAGGCTCTGGGGAGGCCTGCACCAATGTTACAGATGACGCCTTGTTCCGTGACAAACTCAAGCACATGGGCAAATGTAAGAACACTCAATCTCTCGCTCTCTGGGCCATACCCAAATCATTTTCTCAATGTGTGTGTCTCTATCACTTCAAAATGTAATTAGAACTTTCCATATTGGGCATGTCCAGTTAGCATGACATGCTTCTAGCAGTACATGGAACTGTAAATGATGGATGCTGAAGGACATGACCCTTTCACAGTCAGTGCTCCAGAAAGCTATAGGAAAACCAACTTTCCTACCGTCTCCGCACTTGAATGAGATGTTAATAAGATGTTTTTTTAAATATATAATGATGTATTCATGGACATGCTTTTTCAAATCAGAACAATCATATTCAATTAGAAAACCCTATTTATTATTATTATAAAACTCTATTTGATCCTGTAATCCTCCACAGCTACGCGAAAGAAGCTTTTTGAAATCGCTAGAGCCTTCTCTGAAAACACCCGAAGAAGAAAAACGAAAAGGAGAGCCCTCCTGAAACATCATTTGTATCCTTCCACTTCACCAGTGGTCCCTGCCACCACCCATCGCCTCCCCTCCTTTCCCTAGTCTCAAACTCGACCCTAGGCAATAGTGACTAGGGTCTGGTTTCAATTGACTCTTTTGGCATAGAGGAACTACCTCACTACTATATCCTCTTGAATAAAATACTAAATAGTAGCAAGTCAAAGATCACAGAGGTTATTTTTAATGAGTGCATTTCGCAAGTGGCTAGTTTGCATGAACAACCTTCATTAAAACCCTTGCAAAGGTTTTGCCTGCAAACTTTGCTTTCGAATCGTGACGTTCTGGCATGTCTGCCTTGTGATTTGTTGAGAGGACCCACCCCAGACATTTTTTTCCCCCCATATTGAAGTTGCCAAAAGAGTAGGTCATTGAAACCAGACCCTGGCCTAGGGTCGGGTTTACAAGACGATCCTCTCTCTGGCAGGCCTCCATGCTCAGGAGTCATTGCCCAATGGATCTTTTGTCCTTGCCAGAAGTGACAGTGAGGTTCAAATGAACTGAACAGATGTGCTTGCATTGTACAGATGTAATTAACTATCCCTCAGACTTCCCTGCATGTTGATGAGTGGCTGTAATATCTGCCTTTGTTTCTATTGTTGATGTCAGTCGGTTTGAGTTCCAGGGGAAGTCCCATTTAGTATCCAGCTGGCGGGTCATATGCTGGGCTTCATCATATTTACATTTTAGTCATTTAGCAGATGCTCTTATCCAGAGTGACTTATAGTAGTAAGTGCATACATTTTCGTACCATTAGGGCTGTGCTGAATTAGGAGGTCCTTTCATGGCCTTGACTCTGAACTGGCATTATTAGTATTATGTATAAACGTCTGCCACTCTCCTTAACATCCTCTACCAGACTGGGTAATGCTGCCTCCACTGCCAACCTCTTGGAAGATGAAGAAGCTGGACACCTGAGTGGTACATTTATCCATGTTGTTTTAATATCATTCTAATCAAGAAACCTAATTGAATCGTATGAGGCATGATTGTTTCATTTAGGCCTAGTCCAACTGTAAACTGGGAGGTGAATGAAGTCCACATGCTAATTTGTATGAACCTAACTCATGTGTCTGTACAGAGGAGGACAGCATGCTCAAGAGACCAGACCCTCAGGAAGAGGAGGTGCCCCAACAGGAAGTGTTATCATGGTGAGAGAGCAGTAACACTGCACACAAAAAAAAACATACTAATTACTATACCTTGAAAACAATACATTTTCATCTTTTGGATTTCCTCAACTAACCATTATCTTAACTATTTCTTTGACAGATTTGTCATATAGTTTTGTCTGTAACAATGGAAGAACAATATGGCTCACACTACCCCCTTCTTGACCTGAACCAACCTGTCCCAAGTCCCGTGGAATATTACCACCTTCAGATGAAATTTCCCAGTTATGAAGTCGTAAGTCCTCTTTTAGAAGTCAGAGCAATTCTTCAACCAATGAGATTTCATCTAGCGCGATGAGCTGGCTAACATTGCTAATGATAAAGTTGGCTAGCTTGCTTAACTTTGACAATATGGAAAACTAGCTATTATCCACATTGATAAGTTTGACACCGTCAAACATTCATTTGCTTTATCATCTTATGGTTGAAAAGATGAAAGGTCAGTGAAACGTCACAACTCTTAAATTAGCTATCTTCTCCGACTTTCATTCTTGGAATTCCAACATGGGAGGGTTGTTCAAGTGCTTATTTCCCAGTCGGAACATCGTATTTCCCACTTGAGTAGCATTTGAAGGCAGCATATTGCTCTTTTGATTTCATGTTTCAGAAATCATCAAACTAGCTAGTTAGGCACTTTTTAAAAATATTTAAGTTATATGTAAAATGTATTGTTATTGATGGTGAATATTAAAAAATGTTATGATTAGAAAAACGATATTACATTTTTTTTTAAATATTTTAATTATTCCTGATAATTGCTGGGTGATCTAGTAAAGGCAGAGTGAAAGCTGGAGTTGTAATTCTGATAGGACTCAGGACCCTAGTGCATTTTACTCTCATATGAATGGAAATGACCATGTCTAGCTCCGGAACATTCAAACAGTCAATTTCTGGCCCCATGTGAGTTTGTCTGTGTGCAACAGCGATTGTTCTAGTTTATGCTTCCCCCAATGCAATTATATTCTCCCAATCTGAGACTATACTCTCTACCAAGTTGTCTGCCTTAAGGTCCAACAACAAGGTCCAGATAGGCAAATTTCCCCATTAATCTAATGGTACAGTTGAAGTCGGAAGTTTACATACATTTAGGTTGGAGTCATTAAAACTTGTTTTTCAACCACTCCACAAATTTCTTGTTAACAAATTATAGTTTTGGCAAGTCGGTTAGGATATCTACTTTGTGCATGACACAAGTCATTTTTCCAACAATTGTTTAGAGAGATTATTTCACTTTAAATTCACTGTATCACAATTCCAGTGGGTCAGAAGTTTACATACACTAAGTTGACTGTGCATTTAAACAGTTTGGAAAATTATGTCATGGCTTTAGAAGCTTGTGATAGGCTAATTGACATCATTCGAGTCAATTGGAGGTGTACCTGTGGATGTATTTCAAGGCCTACCTTAAAACTCAGTGCCTCTTTGCTTGACATCATGAGAAAATCAAAAGAAATCAGCTAAGACCTCAGAAAAACAATTGTAGAACTCCACAAGTCTGGTTCATCCTTGGGAGCAATTTCCAAACGCCTGAAGGTACCACGTTCATCTGTACAAACAATAGTACGCAAGTATAAACACCATGGGACCACGCAGCCGTCATACCGCTCAGGAAGGAGACGTGTTCTGTCTCCTAGAGATGAACGTACTTTGTTGCGAAAAGTGCAAATCAATCCCAGAACAACAGCAAAGGACCTTGTGAAGATGCTGGAGGAAACGGGTACAAAAGTATCTATATCCACAGTAAAACGAGTCCTATATCGACATAACCTGAAAGGTCGTTCAGCAAGGAAGAAGACACTGCTCCAAAACCGCCATAAAAAAGCCAGACTACGGTTTGCAACTGCACATGGGGACAAAGATCGTACTTTATGGAGAAATGTCCTCTGGTCTGATGAAACAAAAACAAAACTGTTTGGCCATAATGACCATTGTTATGTTTGGAGAAAAAAGGGGGATGCTTGCAAGCTGAAGAACACCATCCCAACCGTGAAGCACGGGGGGTGGCAGCATCATGTTGTGGGGGTGTTTTGCTGCAGGAGGGACTGGTGCACTTCACAAAATAGATGGCATCATGAGGAAGAACATTTTTGTGGATATATTGAAGCAACATCTCAAGACATCAGTCAGGAAGTTAAAGCTTGGACGCAAATGGGTCTTCCAAATGGACAATCACCCTGAGCATACTTCCAAAGTTGTGGCAAAATGGCTTAAGAACAACAAAGTCAAGGTATTGGAGTGGCCATCACAAAGCCCTGACTTCAAACCTATAGAAAATTTGTGGGCAGAACTAAAGAAGCGTGTGCGAGCAAGGAGGCCTACAAACCTGACTCAGTCTGTTACACCAGCTCTGTCAGGAGGAATGGGCCAAAATTCACCCAACTTATTGTGGGAAGCTTGTGGAAGGCTACCCAAAACGTTTGACCCAAGTTAAACAATTTAAAGACAATGCTACACTCAATTAGTATTTGGTATGTAAACTTCTGACCCACTGGGAATGTGATGAAAGGAATAAAAGCTGAAATAAATCATTATCTCTACTATTATTCTGACATTTCACATTCTTAAAATAAAGTGGTGATCCTATCTGACCTAAGACAGGGAATTTTTACTAAGATTTAATGTCAGGAATTGTGAAAAACGGAGTTTAAATATATTTGGCTAAGGTGTATGTAAACTTCTGACTTCAACTGTATATTCCCAGAGATGACTAATGTAGGGAATACTGTTTCCAGTGTAACCAGAGAGCCCTGGTTTGAATCAGAATCTGGACCTTCAGTGTAACAGTATCCATGTGGCTAGGGTTTTCACCTTTAGCATGCCTATGCCTATTTAGTAAGTTTAGAAAATAATGCATTTACTGTTTCTCATACACCTTTTTAGTACAGTATTAGAAACACTATGAAGTTCCTTCTTCTGTTTGTGGCCCCTACATCTTTGTTGCTAACAGAAGAGCAGTTAGACCTTCAATTGTGAGTTGAGGCTTTATTTTCATGTTTAACTCTGCTTGCAATTTTCATATTCTACCATTTTCATTCTTAATGAATTGTCTTTTTTAACCACATGTGTTCTTGCTGGTGAATATCACTGCTATGTCTCTGAGTACACCTCTTTGCACCTCAGAACTTTTACTCAAGTGATATGTTTTTGTTATTTAAAAAATAAGAAATGTCTATATTATTTGAAGTTAATAGTTTTTCTCTTGTTGCTTGTAGCTGCTTAGAAAAGGAAGCTCGAAACTGTATCACAATGATCCAATGGCTTTGTGATCTACTGTAAAGGAGAACAATAAGACTTGATAGAAGTTTTTTTATTTTGACTTCCATCATTTTTTATTGACAATATCAGTACTTCCTGATAATACTCACACTGGTTTAGACTTGTATGTCTGCATCACATACAGTGCATTCAGAAAATATTCAGACCCCTTGACTTTTTCCACATTGTTACGTTGCAGCCTTATTCTAAAATTGATTAAATCGTTTTTTTCACCTCAATCTACACACGATACCCCATAATGACAAAGCAAAAACAGTTATTAATTTTTTTAAAGCAAATTCATACAAAATTAAAAACGGAAATATAACATATACATAAGTATTCGGACCCTTTACTCAGTACTTGAAGCACATTTTGCAACCTCGGGTTTTCTTTGGTATGACGCTACGAGCTTGACACACCTGTACTTGGGGAGTTTCTCCCATTCTTCTCAGCAGATCCTCTCAAGTTCTGTCAGGTTGGATGGGGAGTGTCACTGCACAGCTTTTTATCAGGTCTATCCAGAGATGTTCGATAGGGTTGAAGTCCGGTCTCTGGCTGGGCCACACAAGGACATTCAGAGACTTGTCCCGAAGCCACTCCTGCGTTGTCTTGGCTGTGTGCTTAGGGTCATTGTCCTGTTGGAAGGTGAATCTTTGCCCCAGTCGGAGGTCCTGAGTGCTCTGGAGCAGGTTTTCATCAAGGATCTCTGCACTTTGCTCCATTCATCTTTCCCTCAATCCTGACTGGTCTCCCAGTCCCTGCCGCTGAAAAACATCCCCACAGCATGATGCTGCCACCACCATGCTTCACCGTAGGGATTGTGCCAGGTTTCCTCCAGATGTGACGCTTGGCCTTCAGGCTAGAGTTCAATCTTGGTTTCATCAGACCAGAAAATCTTGTTTCTCATGGTCTGAGAGTCCTTTAGGTGCCTTTTGGCAAACTCCAAGTGGGCTGTCATGCAGTTGTGGGAAAAAGTACCCAACTGTCATACTGGAGTAAAAGTAAAGATACCTTAATAGAATATGACTCAAGTAGAAGTCAGTCACCCAGTAAAATTCTACTTGAGTAAAAGTATCAAAGTATTTGGTTTAAAATATACTTAAGTAATCAAAAGTAAAAGTATAAATCATTTCAAGTTCATTATATTAAGCAAACCAGATGGCACCATTTTCTTGGATGGAATATGAATGACATTCATCCAATATGCTGTGATGGGTCCCATGTTGCTCAGTTGGTGGAGCATGGTAGTTACAGTCTTGTCCCATCGCTGCAACTCTCGTATGGACTAGGGAGTGGCGAAGGTCGAGAGCCATGCGTCCTCCGAAACACGACCCCGCCAAGCCGCTCCTTCTTGACATACTGCTCGCTTAACCTGTAAGCCAGCCGCACCAATGTGTCGGAGGAAACACTGTACAACTGGCGACTGAAGTCAGCTTGCAGGCTCCCATAAAGGCCTGATTGGTGGAGTGCTGCAGAGATGGTGGTCCTTCTGGAAGGTTCTCCCATCTTCACAGAGGAACTCTGGAGCTCTGTCAGTGTCCATCGGGTTCTTGGTTACCTCCCTGACCAAGGTCCTTCTCCCCCGATTGCTCAGTTTGGCCGGGCGGCCAGCTCTAGGAAGAGTCTTGGTGGTTCCAAACTTCTTCCATTTAACAATGATGGAGGCCACTGGGTTCTTGGGGATCTTCGATGCTGCAGACATTTTTTTAGTGCCCTTCCCCAGATCTGTGCCTCAACACAATCCTGTCTCGGAGCTCTATGGACAATTCCTTCAACCTCATGGCTTGGTTTTTGCACTGACATTCACTGTCAACTGTGGGGCCTTATATAGACAGGTGTGTACCTTTCCAAATCATGTTCAATCAATAGCCTTCCCTGTAGCTCAGTTGGTAGAGCATGGTGTTTGCAACACCAGGGTTGTGGGTTCGATTCCCACGGGGAACCAGCACAGAAAAAAAATGTATGATATGTATGAAATTGTATGAAATGTATGCATTCACTACTGTAAGTCGCTCTGGATAAGAGCGTCTGCTAAATGACTAAAATGTAAAATGTAAAAATGTAAAATTGAATTTACCACAGGTGGACTCAGTCAAGTTGAACAGACATCTGAAGGATGATCAATGGAAACAGGATGCACCTGAGCTCAGTTTTGAATCTCATAGCAAAGGGTCTGAATACTTATATAAATAAGGTATTTCTTTGTTCTTTTAAAAAATATATAAATTAGCAAACATTTCAAAAAACCTGTTTTTGCTTTGTCTTTATGGGGTATTGTGTGTTGATTGCTGATTTAAAAAATATATAATTTTAATCAATTTTAGAATGAGGCTGTAACGTATTACATTTTGGAAAAAGTCAAGGGGTCTGAATACTTTCTGAATGCACTGTATGTAGCTAGATATGTATAAATTGAAATGGTTTAAAAGATTTATGATCTTGGGGACGTCATTACCATAAACTATGTAGATATGCCGTAGGTAACAAGAAAATAAACAATGCTCAGGGAATCTTACTCAGCCGCAATTTTCTTGTTGTGTTTGACCCTCTTCTCTGCTATTTACCCCAACTGATTAAATACAGCTGAAAATATTCTGATATGTTCTGATATTCTATGTGTTCCAGAGTCTAGTATGGTATAGTCCTTGTGGGTGGATTTATTTTGACCAATTATAATTGGTTTTGTTATTGCATTCTCTAGCTATACTAGAGAGAAAAGATGCAACACTCTTGGCCTTTTCTGGAATACAATTCAGTACTAATGGCAAGACTTTTCAATATCAGTCCTACCCTGAAGAAAATACTGTTTTAGCAAATGCAATTTAGATGACAATGTCTTCTTATCAGACCACAAGCCTAATTATCACCATGTCTTGCTGTATCTTCCCTCTACTTTAACAAAGGTGAACTTATAAATGCTAGATTACTTGGCAACTCTTTATAGATTGTGTTACACGGAAATAGGATATGTTCTAGCCATACCACAACTAGAGGGTTACATGTTCTTATGTAAGCCAGGATTACATTTCAGTCTGAGAATTTTTTCTATCTGGGTTTGTGTGATAGAATAATTAAACAATTGTCCTGTGTGTTGGTCTGAGACTTGGCATAATTATATTTTCTTCCATGTTACCGTAGCTCCCTCCAAAGGATTGTGTGTTACATGAATGTACAGTATAGAGCCAATGTTGATTAAAACATGAACCATTTAGAGTGCACATCTTTGGGCTTGTTAACCTGAATGACTCACCATCAACCCAATCAGAAGACAGAATGTATCTAATGCTAATTTGTGATTCTTATTGTAAGCATTATACAGTATTCTTCTATTTTTCTATTTGAAAAAGCATATATGCTGTAAACTTATCAGCCAATTACATTACAATTCATGTTATCAAATGCAGGTTGAAGAAAGAATGGATGTTAATGCTTTTTATGACTTGTACAATTGATTTGTATCTGTGAGAGACATGCTGGTGTAGATCTAGAGAAATTATCTAATCTATTAAAGTATAATCTCTTACTACTCAACCCAATCCAAAAATAGGAAAATATACACTTCTGTCTTTTGCATTTTCAAGATAACTTTCATAAACAAATATTTTCTTATACTGCTTTTGTTTGCTACGTGAATAATACAGTTGTGTTATATCCCGTGTTCTTGGTCTTTTTCTGTGACAGATGTTAAATCAACATATAACATGCCCTACTATAGTTCTATCTGATGTATTTTGTATGTGCCAGTGTGTGCTTCCATGCTCCGTAGTTTAAAAACGAGTTCCCAGAATGTAACATTGTGAGTGGACATTCTTTCCCTTCCCTCTATTGTCTCTGTATCCTGTTGCTCCTCATTAAGTGTGAGTGAAGGATCTGCCAGAGTTGGCTCGTGCCTCAGTATCTAGATGCCTAATTTAAAGGAAGTGACATCAACACTGACTGAGAACTGCCACTGATTTTTAGCAGGTTTACTTCTAAGTGCCCTATTTGAGTCTGTGTTTACCATAGATATCCTATTAAATTACTAGGATTAATTAGTATTCTAATTCCAAAATATATGGTGTTTAATTCTATTTTAAATATGGTATGTCAGACATAAAACAAATAAAAGTGATGAAGTGATATGTAACTAGCTGTGCTTTCATGCTTGGTACAAAGTAATTACACAGGTTATTTCTCTGGAATAATCTTAATGTAAACTGTTGCCATTTGATTCATTCTCATGTCCAATGCATCTCCTGACTTGACAAGGACTATTTGTGATAGTAGTCAATGCTGCTCAGTAAAATGATTAAATCTCACTGCCTCTACTTTTTCAACCAAGTTAAAGGCCCAGTGCAGAAGATGTGATTTTTCTGTGTTTTATAAATATTACCACACTGAGGTTGGAACACTTGTGAAAATTATCATAATGCCCTTTTAGTGTACTAGCTATCTGAAAAGACCATCTGAAATTTCTGCCTGTTTTGGTGGGATGGAGTGTTGGCCTGCCTGGTGACATCACCAGGGTGTAAATTAGTTAATAAACCAAAAAATAGTTCCAAACCTCTATGCCAGTGCCAATAACAGCTAGTTTTCTGATTTTCCCCTCCCCACTCAGACCACCCCCAGGTGGACGGTCATCCTAGCAAAATTCTTCCTTGAGAAATTGCTCTTTGCTACGAAGCTATTTTGGTTAATTTTTTTACCATTTTCATTAAAAACAATCACAGTAAAGTACTTAAATGTAACACAAATAATGTAATATTGAGATTTAAACGGCTGCATTGGATCTTTAATGGTTTTGGAGTTTGCCCACTGAGCTCTAACAGCAAACCTACTTTGCCCAGTAGATGGTGGTCTACACAAATGTATTTAACTTCATCGCATCTGCATCCCATGTGCAGTTTTTTCCTCATTGCCTTTCTTCCGATAGTACTGTATGACACATCAGTGTTTTTTCTCTTTTGTTATCATGCTAATCTCTACCATATTACCCACAGTATCTTTTATCCTTGCTCTTCTGTTTTGTAGTTCTATTCTTTATTCCTCCCTTGCCGTCAGTCTTTCTTTGTCTCTGCATGGCCTCCCTCGGTAGTCATTGCCACCCCTGTCCTGAAGGGGGCTCCAGCCTGTATGTGTTGTAGTGGCAACTGGGCAAGCAGGGCTGGCTGAGTGACATGCATGTTGGTGTGATTAAGCCTGTCAGGCCTTTATGCTGCTAATTGCTTGGCAACTGCAGATGGAGCTTTAATCTAAGCCTAACTGTTCACCCTGCTCCTCAGATCATGCCTGGTTCTGGTGTCCCCCTCCCTGTCCGAGGTTAGGATTGGGATGTTTAATGTCCCTTTTTACATATGCGGTGTGTCTAAACTAGACATGTGAACCTCACACTCAAGACTTTACAATTTAGATTGTACAACAGGCAGGCCGTGTTGTTATGGAGCAGCAGTCCTCCCAGGCAGGCCGTGTTGTTGTGGAGCAGCAGGCTGTGTTGTTATGAAGCAGCAGTCCTCCCAGGCAGGCCGTGTTGTTGTGGAGCAGCAGGCCTCCCAGGCAGGCCGTGTTGTTGTGGAGCAGCAGGCCGTGTTGTTATGGAGCAGCAGTCCTCCCAGGCAGGCCGTGTTGTTGTGGAGCAGCAGGCCGTGTTGTTATGGAGCAGCAGTCCTCCCAGGCAGGCCGTGTTGTTATGGAGCAGCAGTCCTCCCAGGCAGGCCGTGTTGTTATGGAGCAGCAGTCCTCCCAGGCAGGCCGTGTTGTTATGGAGCAGCAGTCCTCCCAGGCAGGCCGTGTTGTTATGGAGCAGCAGTCCTCCCAGGCGGGCCGTGTTGTTGTGGAGCAGCAGTCCCAGTGTCTGTGGCCCTTCCTGGGCTCATCCTCTCTCCTCAGACCTGCAGGGTTGGCTCAGGAGATCCCCGCCACAAAAGGACACGCAATCAGATTGTCCACAATCCAATTGAATCTGATGCAACTCTGCCTGGGAGGCTTGCCCCTACGCTAAGATGCAGCAGCCTGGCTGGCCAATGGGGCTGCAGTACAAACCGCCTAAGAGGCCGCCAGGCTGAGTGGGCTGGCAAAGGATGTGTGTGTCTACCCTCAGCTCAGCAAGTCATGTCAACAAGCTGACAAGTGCCTCCTTTCCTCACTCGTCCTATTGCTTTCAGACCAAATTGTCAGCTTTTCTGTAAATGAGGCCTTGCTGAATTTGGGGAAATTCTAACTTCGTGAAATTGCTTTGCTTGTTTTGATGCTCTCTGTGCCTTACCCTTGGCAAGACTGTAACAAGCTCAGTCCAATAAGCAAAAAAAGGATAGCACGTTTCTGGAAACGAGACTTAGTCTTTGAGTGTATAGGTGATGTAAAAGGTGGCAGAGTCTCCGGAGTCTAAGCCAGGACACACGTTGATGTCAGTGTGTGTCTCTAGTCAGCATTGCTATGTGGGGCTGAGAAAGCAAGAGGAGAGCAGTCACATACCCTAAAGGTGACCGTGGGACCTTTTATAGGGGATTACCTTGTAATCTGCATTTAGGATGAGTGCCTACTAAAATATCTTATTTTGTGCTCTGATCTCTCTCGATGTAGTGTCTAAGTGTGTGGAGTCATAAGCCAGCACCCACATGTGCTTATCGAGGACAGGGCTCACTCATAAGGACTTACATTCACCAGACTCGCAGCTCAAATCTTGTCTTTTTGATCCTATCACCCTCCCACTCACGTACATGTGCAGTTTTGTTCCTCTCAGAGTTAACATTATGGGGAAACCCTGCACCCTGGTTATTTCATTTAAGGTGGGATGCAGGCAGTGTGTTTAAGGAAAGCAAGGCATTGTTCATAGTGCTGTGTCAGAAATAAGAGAGGGTAAGTGATGTAGATGGAGAACTCCAGGGACACCACATGTGCTTACACATCCAGAGTGAACATTGCTGGCCCTCACACTGATTCACTCCACAATGTGGTTGGGTCTAATTCTGCACATTATAGCATGTCAAGTTCACAGCTTGTGGAGTATTATTGTCCTAATATGACTGAGTAGTATACTGCAGTAGATCTTGGCATCATCGCTTCTTATTCTATGGAGTGATATACTTCAGCTCAAGGTCTATGTGTGTGTGTGTGTGTGGGGGGGGGGGGGGTGAGGATAATTTGTTGGCAAGCCTTTATAAGAAAATATTTTGTTGGTCCTCTCAAACAGGCTAGAGAACCAGTGACGTTTAGTCAGGACAATATGCCCAAACTGACACGTATTTATTAAGCCCCAAATCAGCGGATGCCCAGCCATATTAAAGGACTTCATTTCCCGAACTGCAACGGGTCCGTGATGTCTCCAACAGCTGACAGACGATAAAAGCCTAGGCGAGAGCTTTCAGGAGGGGGAGAGAGTCTCTCTGCAAGGAGAATACACAACCCGAGCACTGGTGGACTTTGGATTGCTTTGGACCAGGATATTGATATCGAACATTTTTATTTCTATATCCGAATTTGGCTATTTTTCTGCTGAATTTTGGGACATTTGTTAAGTTCCATAACATTGCGTAGCTGGTGCATGTGCATTTTTACATTTTAAAGTGCATCTAGCCCCTAAAGCCGTGCCCAATGCCGAGGAATGGATAGTGTGTCTGATAAAGGTGGAAAGATGGTCGAGAGTGATGAGCAGTCGGAGAGGGATATTGGCGGTGGCGCAGCGATGGCCGCGCTACACCAATGCGAACTCATCCAGAACATGATTGAAATCTCCATCTCCAGTTTACAGGGGCTCCGGACCAAATGCGCCGCGTCCAATGACCTCACACAGCAAGAGATACGTACTTTAGAGGTAATTAACTCTTGAAAACGCATAAATACGGCGGTGCAAACTGCGGAGTTATACGTATGTCTGCCTGGGCTGCATTTCTCTGGTGGCTAAGCTAGGCGCTCCATCAATTTCCTCATGTTTTGCACAATACACTGCAGTTGTTTGCTGTATTGCGCGATGCTATACATTATTATTTAAAGAATAGGCCTACATTTAAACATGCACGGTGACTTCCCACATTGTCTACTATTGATATAGCTATAAATAGACATTGTCACTAACGTTGATCTGGTTACTGTGACCTCTTTCTCGAGGTGAAATATTTGGCTGGAAACCCCGGAATTTTTGCAGCAATGTATTGCGTGCTGATGGAATCAAACGGGCCAAATTCCTCACATTTTAATTCTGTTCTTGCTCACGATTCCGCATTTCTGCATCAGACAAGCCAAGTTCGGGGACAAAACGAAATGCAACATGAAATAGCAGAGCATTTCTCGGCAATGGTAAATGCTCCTCATGCCAATAATCTTGATAATTTCTCTGAGTATATTTCTGAGCCAATTAAGACCAATATGTTTTTTAATGCGTTCCCTGCACCTGGCTGTGTGAACCAAATCATTTCAGTCGTGTCTGGGATGAGTAGCGTGTGCAAACAGTTCTGAGGAACCAGTGTTTAAATTGCGCAAAGGGTGATGGCCTACATATAGGCTTCAGTCATTAGGCCCATAATATGGTAGTGTTCCGTTAGAAAATATTATATCAAAGTAATAAAATAATACGGAAAATGTAGCCTATTATAGAGCATTAACATGCTCATGGGCATATACACTGCGTGTACAGAACATTAGGAACACCTTCCTAATATTGAGTTGCACCCCATTTTGCCCTCAGAACAGCCTCAATTCGTCTGGACATGGGTTGAAAGCGTTTCACAAGAAGGCTAGACAATGTTGACTCCAATGCTTCCCACAGTTGTCAAGTTGTCTGGATGTCCTTTGGCAGGTGGACCATTCTTGATACACCGAGAACTGTTTAGCGTCAACAACAACAAAAAACGGCAGCGTTGAAATTCTTGACACACTCAAACCGGTGCAACTGGCACGTACTACCATACCCCGTTCAAAGGCACTTAAATCTTTTGTCTTGCCCATTCACCCGCCGAATGGCGCACACATACAATCCATGTCTCAAGGCTAAAAAATAATTATATAACTGGTCTCCCCTTTATATACACTGATTGTAGTGGATTTAACAAGTGACCTCAATAAGAGATCATAGCTTTCACCTAGTCAGTCTGTCATGGAAAGAGCATGTGTTCCTAATGTTTTGTACACTCAAAATCCCAAATCAAACTTTATTTGTCACATGCGCCAAATATAACAAGTGTAGACCTTACAGTGAAATGCTTACTTATTAAGCCCTTAACCAACAGTGCAGTTCAAGAAGAGTTAAGAAAATATTCACCAAGTAGACTAAAGTAAAAAATTATAATAAAAAGTAACACAATAAGAATAACGAGGATAAATACATGGGGCAAGGGTACCGAGTCAGTATGCAGGGGTACAGGTTAGTTGAGGTAATTTGTACATGTAGGTGGGGGTGAAGTGACTATGCATAGATAATAAACAGTGAGTAGCAGCAGTGTACAAAAGGGGGGGGGGGGCAATGTAAATTGTCCGGTGGAGATTTTTATTAATTGTTCAGCAGTCTTATGGCTTGGGGATAGAAGCTGTTGAGGAGCCTTTTGGTCGTAGACTTGGTGCTCCGGCACCGCTTGCCGTGTGTGTAATTATATTTATATATGTAATTATATATATATATATAAAATAGGCAACAATTTCAATGATTTTACAGAGTTACAGTTACTAATAAGGAAATCAGTAAATTGAAATTATTTCTTTCAGCCCTAATCTATGGATTTCACATGATGGTGCAGGGGTACAGCCATGGGTAGGCCTGGGCTTGCATGGTCTGCGGTTATGCGGCCAGTTGGACGTACTGCCAACTTCTCTAAAATGACGTTGGAGGCGGCTTATAGTAGAGAAATTAACATTCAGTTCTCTGGCAACAGCTATGGTGGACATTCCTGCAGTCAGCATGCCAATTGCACACTCCCTCAACTTGAGACATCTGTGGCATTTTATTGTGCACCTGTGTAATGATCATGCTGTTTAATCAGCTTCTTGATATGCCACACCTGTCAGGTGGATGGATTATTTTGATAAATGAGAAATGCTCACTAACAGGGATGTAAACAAATTTGTGCACAACATTTGAGAGTTTTTTTGTGTGTGGAACATTTCTGCGATTATTTTTTTTTAAATTTATTTTATTTCAGCTCATGAACATTGGAACCAACACTTAACATGTTGCATTTATATTTTTGTTCAGTATATTCTCAGCTGTCATGGCATTTGTCCAGCCTGCATTCAGTCACCAACATCCACAAAGATGTATCAATAACCTACTCTTTATGCAAATGAAATGATACTACTGATATGCTTTCATGCTCACATTTGAATGAGATTGTCAGGTTTCTATTTGAGGAAAGCACATGCTGTTACTCTTCCCTTCAGGGGTTTTTGAAGTGTGCTTTTTCTTTTACGTTTCATGCATCTTCAACATCTGAGTTGTGAAAAGGTTCAGACTTCTTGAGTGGTCATTGGACTGCAACACTAGTTATGGTAAACCTCTTTCAGGACAAAGAAAGACTTCAAGTGAGAGTCAGAAATAGAAAGCAATGAGTGGGTGCTCTATGCTCACTCTACAGTACGCTTTTCACCGTCACCACACACTGCCACTTTCACTTCTTCCTTCACACTGGGTTTTCCTGTTAGTTCAGGATGTCCATCACTGAGGAAAACTGGATCGTTATGGTCTGCTCACCCTGCCTTATAGACATTCAACCAGCAATGGTCAATCAGAAGCTGCGTTTCTCCAGGCCGTACCCTGATCCCATCTTCACACACCCCCTGAACCAGACAAATGTGGGGATGCTGGAAAGAATATAGGTAGTATTACAGCATCAAACTTAAGCACTAGTTTTAGTCACAGTATTTCACAGGTTGAATCACCCCCATCTGTTTGTATGAGAAGATTGTAGTGACAATTGGAGCAGAGAGAGCTGTAACCATAATTTGCCCAGATCTGTCTTGGGCTTGGTCATGAAATCCTAACTGGCAGAAATCTGACAGGCCTGTCAGCTTGACACTCCCATAGGGCTCCACAAGTGTTCCCATGAGTCCTGTATATAACAGCACAGTGGAAAATATCAATTGTCAATCCAGTTAAATGGCCTAACTGCTCAGTTAATTTGTGTGCTGAATGAGAGAAGTGAAGCGACGGGTTAAAGTGTCTGTCACAGTTGTGTTGCAAAACAGGGGCATCTCTCCCAGAGACCCGCACTTGAGCGCAATCAAGAGAGGCTTGAACTCGCATTATATTCTTACTGAAAGAGCTTTATTATGGCACTTCATCCATGGCTGTTTTTTTACTGTGTGCCTTGCCGGTGAAAAGATAATGGTGCTTTGCTCTCCAAGTGGAGTACTGCAAGGTGGTGCTTCAGTTTTCACACACTAATCCCTGTCTGACTCTTGACATCTCTCACACACCCCCTCTGTCTGTCTGTCTTTCTGTCTCCATGTTGGCCTGTTCTTTGTTATGTCTCCCTGTCGTTGTCTCTCTGTGGCTGTGAATCAGTATGTCTGTTACACTTTAGCAATGAATGACACTAGATGATATCCAATAATAATTTAAACAGCCTCTAGGGACAGATTAAATTCTGTGCAGTGAAGGTTACTCTAAAAGAGCTTGATCATCGTTTTTCTTTTACTTACAGGTTATACAGTGCCTTCAGAAATTGTTTACACCCCTTGACTTTTTCTAAAATTTGTTACAGCCTGAATTTAAAATAGATTCAATTGAGCTTTTGTGTCACTGGCCTACACACAATACCACATATCAAAGTGGAATTATGGTTTTTTAATTTTTCAGTTTTCAATAACAAATGAAAAGCTGAAATGTCATGAGTCAACAAGTATTCAACCCCTTTGTTATAGAGTTCAGGAGTATACATTTGCATAATGAGTTGTATGGACTCACTCTGTGAATGACAACCTCATCTCTGTACCCCACACATACAATTATCTGTAAGGTCCCTTAGTCAAGCAGTGAATTTCAAACACAGATTCAACCACAAAGACCAGGGAGGTTTTACAATGCCTCGCAAAGAACAGCACCTATTGGTAGATGTGTTTTTAAAAAACAGTAAATGTCCCTTTGAGCATGGTGAAGTTATTAATTACACTTTGGATGGTGTATCAATACACCCAGTCACAACAAAGATGCAGGCGTCCTTCGTAACCCAGTTGCCGGAGAGGAAGGAAACCACTCAGGGATTTCACCATGAGGCCAATGGTGACTTTAAAACATTTACAGAGTTTAATGGCTGTTACAGGAGAACTGAGGATGGATCAACAACATTGTAGTTACTAGGGTTGCACATTTTGGGGAATATTCAGAGGTGAATATTTCCGTGGGAATATATGCAAATTAATATTAATACAATTTAAATCTAGATGTTTTTTTATTGGATATATTTACCATATCATATGGAGACAGAAACATAAACCTTTTACCTTATCATAAGTAGACAATTACAAATGATTAAATCCTTCCAATAGGAAAAAAAAACAATTTAGTTACGAATTGAACTTTAATTAAATGAGTTGACTCTTCACATGGGATGATTTCACTGAACAACAAAGGGAATATTGAATGATCCCCAATGATCATCGCAACTCCCCAAAAACATTTTCAACATACATCTGTAAAATGATAGTCTAGAAACTAAAGCTTTGGTTGTCTTCCTCTCAGGCTTCCATGTCTTCTCCCTGGACCTCCTCAATGTCCACCTCTTGAACATCAGACTTTGAGGCCTCATCTTCGCTGTCACTTTCCAACCTTGTGTAGGATGGCTTGTTTTCAGGCTCAAAAAGCCTCAAATTTGCCCGGATGGCCACCAATTTTTCAACCCAACCCTTCAACCCTGTATTGGTCAGCCTGTTGTGTGCTTTGGTGTGTGTTCCCAAACAAAGACCAGTTGCGCTCTGAGGTGGCTGATGTTGGTGCGATTTGGAGGATGACGGCGGCAACAGGGGAAAGAGCCTCAGATCCACAAAGTCCCTTCCACCAGGTGGCTGATGAGATATGTTGGCACGACTGCCATATTGCATCTCCATCCCAAAGCCCTTGCTTGGAAATGTACTTCGTCAGACTGCCAAGAACCTTGCCCTCCTCCAGGCCAAGGTGGCGAGACAGCATTCTTGGTGTCCAACATGTACTTCAGAACTGCAGTTTCCTCTGCTTGGAGCAACAGTAAATGGGGAAGGGCAGTACGGATTTCTTCACTTACATCTGCAATCAGAGTCTGAACATCAGACAGGATGGCATTGTCTCTCTCAATCCGTGCAATGGCTACTGCTATAGGTTTCAGGCTGCTTACCACACTCTCCCAAAATAAACTCAGCAAAAAAAGAAACATCCCTTTTTCAGGACCCTGTCCTTCAAAGATCATTTGTAAAAATCCAAATAACTTCACAGATCTTCATTGTAAAGGGTTTAAACACTGTTTCCCATGCTTGTTCAATGAACCATAAACAATTAATGAACATGCACCTGTGGAACGGTCGTTAAGACACTAACAGCTTACAGACGGTAGGCAATTAAGGTCACAGTTATGAACTTAGGACACTAAAGAGGCCTTTCTACTGACTCTGACAAACACTACAAGAAAGATGCCCAGGGTCCCTGCACATCTGTGTGAACGTGCCTTAGGCATGCTGCGAGGAGGCATGAGGACTGCACATGTGGCCAGGGCAATAAATTGCAATGCCTGTACTGTGAGACGCCTAAGACAGTGCTACAGGGAGACAGGACTGACAGCTGATTATCCTCGCAGTGGCAGACCACTTGTAGCAACACCTGCACAGGATCAGTACATTCGAACATCACACCTGCGGGACAGGTACAGGATGGCAACAACAACTGCTCGAGTTACACCAGAACGCACAATCTCTCCATCAGTGCTCAGACTGTCCGCAATAGGCTGAGAGAGGCTGGACTGAGGGCTTGTAGGCAGGTGGAATGCAGGTCCTCCCCAGACATCACCGGCAACAACGTCGCCTATGGGCACAAACCCACCGTCGCTGGACCAGACAGGACCGGCAAAAAGTGCTCTTCATTGACGAGTCGCGGTTTATCTCACCAGGGGTGATGGTCAGATTCCCGTTTATCGTCGAAGGAATGAGCGTTACACCGAGGCCTGTACTCTGGAGCGGGATCGATTTGGAGGTGGAGGGTCCGTCATGGTCTGGGGCGGTGTGTCACAGCATCATCGGACTGAGCTTGTCATTGCAGGCAGTCTCAACACTGTGCGCTACAGGGAAGACATCCTCCTCCCTCGTGGTACCCTTCCTGCAGGCTCATCCTGACATCCAGCATGACAATGCCACCAGCCGCACTGCTCGTTCTGTGTGTGATTTCCTGCAAGACAGGAATGTCAGTGTACTGCCATGGCCAGCGAAGAGCCCGGATCTCAATCCCATTGAGCACGTCTGGGACCTGTTGGATCTGAGGGTGAGAGCTAGGGCCATTCCCCCCAGAAATGTCATGGAACTTGCAGGTGCCTTGGTTTAAGATTGGGGTAACATTTCACAGCAAGAACTGGCAAATCTGGTGCAGTCCATGAGGAGGAGATGCACTGCAGTACTTAATGCAGCTGGTGGCCACACCAGATACTGACTGTCCCTTTGTTCAGGGACGCATTATTCCATTTCTGTTAGTCACATGTCTGTGGAACTTGTTTCCGTTTATGTCTGTTGTTGAAACTTATGTTCATACAAATATTTAACATGTTAAGCTTGCTGAAAATAAACGATGTTGACAGTGAGAGGACATTTCTTTTTTGCTGAGTTTACATCATCCAGGAGGATCCTCTTGAATGGGCTGTCCAAGTCGGCAGACTGTGATATGGCCATTTCTTGGAGAGACTTCCCCTCCAGGAGACTGTCAAACATGATGACAACACCACCCTAACAGGTGTTGCTGGGCAGCTTCAATGTGGTGCTCTTATTCTTCTCACTTTGCTTGGTGAGGTAGATTGCTGCTATAACTTGATGACCCTTCACACACCTAACCATTTCCTTGGCTCTCTTGTAGAGTGTATCCATTGTTTTCAGTGCCATGATGTCCTTGAGGAGCAGATTCAATGCATGAGCAGCACATCCAATGGGTGTGATGTGAGGGTAGGACTCCACTTTAGACCAAGCAGCATTCATATTCGCAGCATTGTCTTTCACCAGTTCAAATACCTTCTGTGGTCCAAGGTCATTGATGACTGCCTTCAGCTCATCTGCAATGTAGAGACCGGTGTGTCTGTTGTCCCTTGTGTCTGTGCTCTTGTAGAATACTGGTTGAGGGGTTGAGATGATGTAGTTAATTATTCCTTGCCCACGAACATTCGACCACCCATCAGAGATGACTGCAATACAGTCTGCTTTCTCTATGATTTGCTTGACCTTCACTTGAACTCTGTTGAACTCCGCATCCAGCAAATGAGTAGGTAAAGCATGTCTGGTTGGAGGGGTGTATGCTGGGCTAGGAACATTCAGAAATCTCTTCCAATACCTGTGAGCATCAGAGGTGAACCAGTTGCATACACAGCTCAAGCAAGACATTCATCAGCATTTCTCTGACTCCGTTCCTCCATTGAGTCAAGAAAACTTCTGATTCCTGTTGCTATCGATAAGGTGTCTGATTCATCATTTTCACCTCGAATAGAAGTAGAGGGACTTTTGTCAGAGGTTGCTTGTTGTGAGCGCTGAGGGAACTTTATGCACTTGGCCAGATGATTCTGCATCTTTGTTGCATACATCACATACAATTTGGCACGGTACATAAATGTACACAGCTTTTCCTTCTACATTAGCTGCAGTGAAATGTCTCCACACATCAGATAGTGCCCGTGGCATTTTCCTGTAAAGATTAGAAAAAAATTATTAAAAAATAAACAAATACAATTCCATGTACGGATAAATAGTTAAGCAGTTAGATTAAACTCCTTTGTAAGATATGTTTTAAAATGAAACATGTATGGAAACAGGTGAATTAACACTGTTTGCAGGCTCAAGCAAGCTAAATCCCACATGGTAGCAAAAACTAACTAGCAGAAATTGTTAACAAGTTAAAAAGGATTTAAA
Organism: Salmo trutta; assembly: GCF_901001165.1. Lineage (NCBI taxonomy): Eukaryota > Metazoa > Chordata > Actinopteri > Salmoniformes > Salmonidae > Salmo > Salmo trutta. The sequence goes on along the minus strand of NC_042975.1, from coordinate 39,683,095 downwards.
CACACTTTGCTGTAGGCTACTATTGACTAGTTAACAAAAAATCATGTATGTCATAAAATATATTCACCCCACCCAGTTTTGTAATCAAAACTTACCAGAAAGCATGTAGTCCTTGGCTCAGACAGTGTAGAAGTGTGGGCTCAACAGCATCTCATTAGTGTGCAAGATCTTGTGAATCAGCCGTACATGTGATGGAAGAATGCACTGTGCATGCAGAGGGTTGCAATTCCATTGAATTGGGGATAGTTTAACCAAAATACCTCACACAGTACCACTCTCCATACTTTCAAGCATGGTGGTGGCTGCATCATGTTATGGGTATGCTTGTCATCGGCAAGGACTTGGGAGTTTTTTTGTTGATGAAAAGAAACAGAATGAAGCTAAGCACAGGCAAAATCCTAGAGGAAAACCTGGTTGTCTGCTTTCCAACAGACGCTGGGAGACATTCACCTTTCAGCAGGACAATAACCTAAAACCCAAGGCCAAATTTACACTTGAGTTGCTTACCAAGACAAAATGTAATGTTCCTGAGTGGCCTAGTTACAGTTTTGACTTGAATTGTCTTGAAAATCTGTGGCAAGACTTGAAAATGGCTGTCTAGCAATGATCAACAACCAACTTGACAGAGCTTGAAGAATTTTTTAAAGAATAATGTGCAAAATATTGTACAATCCAGATGTGCAAATTTCTTAGACTTACCCAGAGACTCACAGCTGTAATTGCTGCCAAAGGTGATTCTATCGTGTATTGACGTAAATGAGATTTCATCTTCAATACATTTTCAAAAATGTCTAAAGTCATGTTTTTACTTCATCATTATGGGGTATTGTGAGGAGAGAAAAAATATATTTTATCCATTTTGAATTCTAGGATGTAACACAACAAAATGTGGAATAAGTCGAGGGTTATGTATACTTTCTGAATGCTCTGTATGTAGCCTAGCCTATATAGACATATAACATGATAATGATTATAGTATATCAGTCACAACAACCAGACTTCTGACTCCTCATTTGAATCTTGCTTGCGTAGTGTCTCTTGATATACATTTTTCCCCGTGAGTCTTTTGTATTAATGCATCACCATGTTATCTGTGCAGATAATCCATCCCTGAGCCTACCTAATGATCAGCAGATAGAAATGCATCATCTGTTTTGTCTTCTCATGGTGTTGGAAAGAGTTTTGCTGCGCCGCTCGTGGTGTGAGCTATTGTGGCTGTGTCTATATTTAGACGTCTTTCTTCCTACGCATTTTCAGGGTTGGTTGTTAAATAAGGAAATCAAATGACGCGCAAAGAGGCTATGCTGAGAGGGGAGAGCAGAGGGGGGGGGCGAGGGGATCAAAGCCAATCAGCTGGGCTGCTTCTTATGACATAGCAACTGCTGTGTCTGTCTGAGGCCTAGGAGGAGACCGACTGGGGAGAATATGGCCATCACCAGAGAAGAAACACAAGCAAATCATTGCAGCATTATCCATGCTATTTCGGTTTCCTCTTTTCGTATTGGGCAAGCAAACGGTACAATCCAGTAGTCGGATTGCATTGTGTGGAAATCATGGTCGTTTTACCCCAGCAGGCAGCCTTTCAGCTATTCTTAAACATGTTGAGGATGTAGTGTTACTCTGCATCTGGTAATTTTGAGGTCTGCAGTATTTGTGTAATGGGGAAGGAGGATTTGCATGACATGGCAAAAAACAAGGGGTTCCTTTGCCCTGTTCAAACACGCTTCCTTCCTACCCATTCCTTTCTTCAAGGACCATGACATAATTCCATTTCCAGATCGGATATATTCAATTTGGGTAACATTTTACATACAGTTGCTTCTATACCTGTGTAATAAAACTGCAATAGCTTTGTAATTGCTTAGTAACAGAATTGGGCATTTTTTTGTTATTATTACTCAGGTGGAATAAGGAACAGTGCCTATTCCTCATTCCTGTTAGAAGGGTTCTATATACAACATGGTTACACAATAATGTATTTGAGGCATTTTGTGTTTCTGAATTGAATTCAGTTTAATCTAAATTCTTAAATAATGATGCGTTGCACTCTAACAGAAAGTGCCTTAGATTTAGAGAACCATTTAGATTCAGAGAATGATGCAACTCCAACTCCTAAGTTCTATGGGAATTGCCTGGTTAGATAATAATGCATGTTTGGTTTGAAATGTAACTCGGGAGAAGACAGTCATTAGCCTGCCCCCGTGCTGTTCTAACTGACTCATGTCAACGTGTTACCCAAAACACTCAACAATGATCTTCCAATTGATGTGACGAGGCTGCAATTGATTCAGGGCCTTGATGCAATTGCAATCCCTAAATTGTCCTATTGTGTTGTATTTCTTGAGACGGCAGTAAAGTGGGGTCCGAAATTATTGACACGCTTGATACAAATGAGCAATTATAACTGTAGAAAATAATTACTAAAAATACTGAGCTATATTTTGCACTCCATAAAATGGGCAAATATTATTTTATACTAATATAATTGCTCAGAGAAAGAGATTTTCTTTAACAAGTAATACATTTTTTTCTCAAAGGTAGGGGTCAAAATTATTGACAGCCCCTAAAAATTCTTAGAAATAAAGTAGATAAAAGTGTAGTATTTGGTCCCATATTCCTAGTACGTAATGACTACATCAAGCTTGTCACTCTACAAACTTGTTGGATGCATTTGCAGTGTTTCAGATTATTTTGTGCCCAATAGAAATGAATGGTAAATAATGTATTGTGACATTTTGGAATCACTTTTATTGTAAATAAGAAAATAACATGTTTCTAAACACTTACGTTAATGTGGATGCTACCAAGACTACGGATAACCCAGAATTAATTGTGGTTAATGATAAATGAGAAAATTACAGAGGGTCAAAGATCATACCGCCAAGATATGCTAACCTCCCACCATTACCAATAACATGGGAGGTTAGTATGTCTTGGCGGTATGATATATATTTTTTGGAGTGAACAATAAAGGAGTGTTGGAATGATTAATTTCATCAAGTCATTATTGCTCATCTTTATCAAGATGAGCAGTAATGGTCACACACATAAGATTCCAAGCCATTTCTGAGCTTTGTATGGTGTGTGTTGCTGGGTGTTGCTGGGGAGCTCGGGCTGTCACTGGGACAAGCCAGATGGGGACTAAACTTACACAACATAAGGACAGAGGATTAGTGGCAGCAGCCAGCCAATCCCCCAGCCCCTCCCCCTCCCTGTGGGGTCAGTCAGCGATGACGGAGGGGTCAGCGCAGTGGGCCATTGTCTCTGACAGTCACCCACGGCCGATGGGCGCCCAGCCCCGCCACAAAGCCCCGTGGCACACAAAGCCCCGTGGCACGTGACCCTTCCTCCCTCCCTGCAACATGCGTCACTGTGCCTCCATCCATTGTGCCACAATGGTGGTGGGCTGTGGTGATTTGTGGCATATACATGTTACCTGGGGCTGCTTAATATGCAGCATCACGTCACAGCCGTTTGTTAACATTTAGTCCCATCACAAAGGCCTTAATGTGCCATGTTCATTATCTGCCAGATCACAGTGCTGTGCTGCCCTGAGACCAGTGCACACAGTGACGGTGACGGGGGCCACACACATTTTATTAATGCTACCATGGACCGCATGGGGCCAGCGGATAAGGGCAGATGAAGCTATAGGCGAAAAGACAAAACACAACAAAGCCTCCTTGTCACATGGTCCTGTCTCCTTGTCACATGGTCCTGTCTCCTTGTCACATGGTCCTGTCTCCTTGTCACATGGTCCTGTCTCCTTGTCACATGGTCCTGTCTCCTTGTCACATGGTCCTGTCTCCTTGTCACATGGTCCTGTCTCCTTGTCACATGGTCCTGTCTCCTTGTCACTTGGTCCTGTCTCCTTGTCACTTGGTCCTGTCTCCTTGTCACATGGTCCTGTCTCCTTGTCACATGGTCCTGTCTCCTTGTCACTTGGTCCTGTCTCCTTGTCACATGGTCCTGTCTCCTTGTCACATGGTCCCGCCTGTTTGTCACTTGGTCCCGCCTGTTTGTCACTTGGTCCCGCCTGTTTGTCACATGGTCCCGCCTGCTTGTCACATGGTCCCGCCTGTTTGTCACATGGTCCTGCCTGTTTGTCACATGGTCCTGCCTGCTTGTCACATGGTCCTGTCTGCTTGATGGTGATACTATTGTGTACTGATGAGTTCTTGTACCTATTCCAGTTACAAATAATTATTTTATTTATTTTTGTACCTTTTTTTATTTTCTGACTAAAACAATGTATTGTTTGGGAAGAGAACCGTCAAACACTCATGGACACACTGGAACATTTATTTTGCTCTTGAAAATGGAGCGTTGATCATTGTTTGATTTACAATTGTGAAGACAAAGGCCAGCACATAATACCAGATGGAAATAGTGCAGTTTGTGTGGGCTTCTGTGGGGCAGATTCAGAATCCATGTGGGTCATATGACCACATGTGACAATAGAAACTGCAGAGAGTCATGTAAATTTGAAGGGGCATCTATTACCACAGATGACTCTGATTGTTTTATCTTTGTGAAATCTGATATTACCTCCTCATAGTGTAGGTTCTGTTTCCCTGGGAAAGAAGTCTTGCACAATTCTCCTGCAGAGAGGCAATGCAGTCATTGGCAAAGACATCAAAGTTAGGCTGTCATCCAATGTTTATGAGAGTACAAGATGGTTATTTCTGCCGAATCTTGAGGAAACAAGTGGAACAGTAGGACTTTGTCCCCTGTGTCAGACAGGTGTTCTGCTGTCTCTCTGGCTGCTCTCTGGTGACTTGGTTCATATTGGCTGTCACTCATCTCCTCAAGGCACAAAAGCGTTTCCATGGTGTTGTTTAACCCCCATTTTCAGGTGGGATCTGAGGCTAGTCAGTCTACCCCATCCCCCACCAGGCTCCCATCTATATGAGTCAATGAGTTCCATCCTCTACCTAATACAGACCTGTTGTTAACTGATCATCACAGGACTGACTGAAGAATCTAACGATCTGTAAATCTAACTCTGTTACATGTTGAAGCCCACTGAGGATATCAGTTTTTTTTAAACACACGTCATGTCTGGATCTGTGGAATGGTACGCTACTCCAGCTTTTTATCTTTCTATAGAAAATGTGCTGTTATTCAAATGTTACCTAACATAAATGTGTTTTATTTAGCACAACTGCAGAATTGTGTCTAGTCTGAGGTGTACTTTTAACAGATATTCCACGTCGAGGTGTACGGTCTCAGATTTTCTGTTTCATGTCTATGGGAAAATCCCACTCTAAACAATGCTGCTGAAGACTCTGGAGTGAGGTTGCTAGGTAACCTGACAACACTCTTGCACCAGTGTATTGTTCACTGTGCTGCCTGAATGATCACCGTGTGTGTGTGTGTGTGTGTGTGTGTGTGTGTGTGTGTGTGTGTGTGTGTGTCTGTCTGTGGTTCTCGTGACGGATGTCTCTGGTGCCCAACTACACAACAACATTATGTTCCACAAATGAGACTGAAAAATACTGTATGCAACTCACAGTTGCAAAATATGAGGAAATGGTCACGTTGGCTGTTACTATGTAGGCCTACTACAAATGTTAAATGTCTCCTGACCCTTTAAACTACACAGAGAGAAGTTCTGACACAAGTCTAATTAATGCTCTGTGGGAAATGTCATGTAGATCTTCTCAATTTAAGCTTACATTCTGTCTCTCCACTAAAAGAAGAGAAGAGATACAGTGAAGAGAGCTTGTTGTCGGCAAGAAGAAGCTTACTGGCCCTCTTGTCCACCCACAGCATGAGGCCTCTCATTGGCTAACCTCAAAGGTCAAATGCCTGCACCCAGAACAATGGTTAAAGTCCAGACACATTGTGTCAATATAAGGAGTTGTGGGCATGGTAGCCTATATGAATAGGATAGGATAGGGCTCCCTTTAACCAGCCCTGTCAGACAGTCTGTATTTGAAGTGATTCAGTAATATACTATTACCTTCACTGGACAGTACCATTGATGCTTCAGTGTGTCTAGTCAAAAAGAAGATGCTGCTTCCCATTCATATTTGGCCTTCTGTCTGAGTTTGTTGCTCAAATCAAATTGTATTGTCACATATCAAATTGTATTGTCACATACATGTGTTCAGCAGATGTTATTGCGGGTGTAGTGAAATGCTTGTGTTTCTAGCTCCAACATTGCGGTAATATCTAACAATTTCACAACAACACACACACACACACACACACACACACATCTAAGTAAAGGAGTGGAATTAACAATATATAAATATATGGACGAGCAATGTCAGATCATGTCAAGTTGTCTTCAAGTCAACTCTCTTTAGCACACTTTCAGTTTATTCAATTCTCAAATAGACTGGGTTTCTTTCTCCCAGTCACACGTCCAGGGGAAGAATAGAAATTGAGCTTTATTGAGGAGGGCGATCTATGCCCTCAGTACAATTTAGCACTTGTCTGGCAGCCGAGGAGCTGGAGTGGTCTATGGAGAGCCCCTTTGCCCAGGCTGTTGACCTGACCCCTCCTCAGGCCCTCCTCCAGATGCCCTCTCTCCTTTCCTCTCTCCCTCTCTGCTCCCTTCTCTCTCTTCTACTCTCTCCTTTCGCCTACAGTGGAGAGGCCTTTGTTAACCGCTACCGCAGAGCCAAGCTGCCTCTTTCATCCCAAGGCCGCACTTTCTCTCGCCCAAAGTGTGTCTATGTTTCTACAGTGTGTACTACGTGTGTGAATGAATGAGCTGAGAAAAGGCATGCTTAGCTCATTGTTGCTCCAGCACTCGAGAGGTGACTGGTGGGCATAGCCGTGAGAAGTTAAATTGAAATCATTTTGCCAAAATGCGGCTCTTCTTCTTCGATTACTCCTGTCTGAACAGACATTTAATACAATTATACCAAATATAGAACAGCTTGTTGCGTTGTGGCCATCAATATAATCCATAGGAAGATTTTGGAACCTCTAACCCTGGCACTTTTACTGTTAAACTCATGGGTACACTTGCCATGGCTTCCCGTCCTGACTTGAATAGGAACTGGATCATTTTTCTATGTTTGGGTGCAGCTGTCAGTTTGCCTTTGACAAAAATCTAAATCCAATCACGAGAGAAACGTAGGCCTACCATTTGGAAAGCAAATGCCTACTTCTGAAAAGAGAAGACTGATCTCTGTAGAAGCAAATCATTGTTTTTTTCTCAACTTTTGAGCGATTCTGAGTAAACGGCACTGTTTTTCAACGTAGCTTATCTCGAGATAGTGTCATGACCGCATTGGCCATCACTGATGAGTAGCCTATGCTTCCTCTGCATTATTGTTTGAGTCAGTGTTACTAACTAGGTTTCCATCCAATTGGCAACAGATTTTCATGTGAATATTCTTAAATCCGCTTTAAGAAAATATGCAGACTTTTTCACCAGTGATATGTTTCCACCAAACTGACTTGTTGGGGATAACAAATTGTGTGTGATGACTTGGTGCACACAAAGTTTACTTTTTAGCTTAAGTTTTCATGTACCGATATTTGTCACAGAAACTGTTGTGTTAAATAGAAAATGTGTCTACTCTGGTCTTGGCACGCGCACTCCAGCCAACTGCTCGCAAATACAGTGAGGGTAAACTGTGTGGGTAGGCTAGTCTACATGATGAGATTATTATGGATAAGAGTGAGAATATTTTTATTTGTCAAACGGCAGTCAAGCATTGATCATCATGTCACCAGAATAATCATCTGTAGTTTTTAAATTTGAACGTTTAAATGTAACCTTTTATTTAACTAGGCAAGTCCGTTAAGAACAAATTCTTATTTACAATGACGGCCTACCCTGGCCAAACCCGGACGACGCTGGGCTGATTGGGCACCGCCTCAATCACGGCTGGATGTGATACAGCCTGGATTCGAACCAGGGAGTCTGTAGTGACACCTCAAGGGTAAATCAAATTTGTGCGCAACATTTTGTGTGTGGAAAATTTTGGGATCTTTTATTTTAGATCATGAAATATGGGACCAACACTTTACATGTTGCATTTATATTTTTGTTTGTGTGTGTGTGTGTGTGTACAGTTGAAGTCAAAAGTTTACATACACCTTAGCCAAATACATTTAAACTCAGTTTTTCACAATTCCTGACATTTAATCCTAGAAAAAATTCCCTGTCTTAGGTCAGTTAGGATCACCACTTTATTTTAAGAATGTGAAATGTCAGAATAATAGCAGAGAGAATGATTTATTTCAGCTTTTATTTCTTTCATCACATTCCAGTGGGGCAGAAGTTTACATACACTCAATTAGTATTTGGTAGCATTGCCTTTAAATTGTTTAACTTAGGTCAAATGTTTCGGGTAGCCATCCACAAGCTTCCCACAATAAGTTGGGTGAATTTTGGCCCATTCCTCCTGACAGAGCTGGTGTAACTGAGTCCGGTTTGTAGGCCTCCTTGCTCGCACGGGGATGCTGCCACCCCCGTGCTTCACAGTTGGGATGGTGTTCTTCAGCTTGCAAGCCTCCCCCTTTTTCCTCCAAACGTAACGATGGTCATTATGGCCAAACAGTTTCTCCAAAAAGTACAATCTTTGTCCCCATGTGGAGTTGCAAACCGTAGTCTGGCTTTTTTATGGCGGTTTTGGAGCAGTGTCTTCTTCCTTGCTAAGTGGCCTTTCATGTTATGTCAACATAGGACTTGTTTTACTGTGGATATAGATACTTTTGTACCCGTTTCCTCCAGCATCTTCACGAGGTCCTTTACTGTTGTTTTGGGATTGATTTGCACTTTTCGCACCAAAGTACGTTCATCTCTAGGAGACAGAACACGTCTCCTTCCTGAGCGGTATGACGGCTGCGTGGTCCCATGGTGTTTATACTTGCGTACTGTTGTTTGTACAGATGAACGTGGTACCTTCAGGCATTTGGAAATTGCTCCCAAGGATGAACCAGACTTGTGGAGTTCTACAATTGTTTTTCTGAGGTCTTGGCTGATTTCTTTTGATTTTCTCATGATGTCAAGCAAAAAGGCACTGAGTTTGAAGTTTGGCCTTGAAATACCTCCACAGGTACACGTCCAATTGACTCAAATTATGTCAATTAGCCTATCAGAAGCTTCTAAAGCCATAACATAATTTCCTGGAATTTTCCAAGCTGTTTAAATGCACAGTCAACTCAGTGTATGTAAACTTCTGACTCACTGGAATTGTGATACAGTGAATGATAAGTGAAATAATCTGTCTGTAAACAATTGTTGGAAAAATTACTTGTGTCATGCACAAAGTAGATGTCCTAACCAACTTGCCAAAACTATAGTTTGTTAACAAGAAATTTGCTTGGTGGTTGAAAAACGAGTTTTAATGACTCCAACCTAAGTGTATGTAAACTTCCGACTTTAAGTGTGTGTGTATATGTGTGTGTATGTATATATATATATATATATATATATATATATATATATATATATATATATATATATATATATATATATATATATATATATATATATATATATACGTGTGTGTGTGTGTGTGTGTGTGTGTGTGTGTGTGTGTGTGTGTGTGTATATATGTATGTATATACTGATTTCCTGATATGAAATGTAACTCAGTAAAATCTTTGAAATTGTTGCGTGTTTGTATTTTTGTTAAGTATATCGATAAAGGAAGAGAAGCTTAGGCTAGCCCCAGAGAGAGCGAGAGATGAAGATATGCCGGCGGCATGCTACGATACCAACATGCATCTCTTTATCCTTGTCAAATAGGCTACTGTGTAAAGATATAGGCCTACAGAAAATCTAATTTGCAATTTTTCGATCACAATATTTTTTTATAAAGATAAGTGTTATATTATGAAATTATAGGATTAACTCTGGTAGGCTTAAAACATTCTTCCTCACCTCAAGATCATCTGTTGGAGCCCGATGCAGTGCAGGTGCGCACTGCCTTCATATCGTAGGCCTGCAGTATAATAGGCTAATAGCCACACCAAACCTTCACTAAAGTTAATATCAAAAGTAAGTCGAGCCATTAGTTTATTTGGAAATATTATTTGGAAGATATTATATCACAGCAAACACAATATTACAGCTGGAACTTAATTTGTCCAAGGAAAATGGCTCAACAGAAGCAAACAAAACACTTGGGAACTGGTTTAAACCTACGAAGGAAGGCTAGTGCCTACCGTACCCAAGAAATGACAGCAATAGGCAAATGTTATTTATTTTACAAAAGGCCTACTTATAACCCATCTTAAACTAAATACTGAGCACAATTAAAAAGACAGCTCGAACTTAATTTAGCCAATGAAAATGTCCCAACAGAATGAAACAACACCTTTTGCATAATTAAAGAACTGGTTGAGATTAATAAGTAGGCCTACAATAATAATAATGATGATGATAAAACAAATGATTCTAAATACAAAAAAATTCAAGTTTCACAATTGCATCCTATCTGAATAGTGAGTTGCACAGTAGCCTACATTTGGACATTTGTGTGATATTAAAAAATACTCTGTCTTCTAAATTAAACGCAATGGCCCTTTTTTTATTTTTTTCCCCCAGACCCTGCAAAAATAAAACATCCCCAAAAACATGTATGATCAATTGTATGCCACTACTCAAATGCGATTATAGATGCATGCAATGCTTTACTATAAAGGGGATTTTTCTCCCCCCGCACACCCCTCCTTCCAGCACCCGCAACTCAAATCATCACGTATTTATCACTTGCGCCGAATACAACATGTGTAGACTTGACCGTGAAAAGCATCTTCCCGCGGCTATGCTGGTGGGTGGAGTAGAGTGATACCTGGCGGTGCGCTGCTCATTTCATGGCCATGCGGTGCGGCCTGCAGCCCAAGGCGTCCTGCTGTAATGGACACTCTCAGATGGAGATAAGGAGACACACTATACTAGAGCCCAGCACTGCACGGAGTTGAGAAGGCCAGGCCAGCGCAAACTAATACCACAGTGCTGTGAGTTACTCATCTGGTAGTCACCTAGAAGGCCAGAACAAGGAGAGGAGCCTGCCGTGTCCTCATAATGTTGCTATTTTAAAGTACAGCAGTAGGTAGTGGTAATGCTCGAGTTTCAGACATCCTCTGGACAACTTCTGAGGTGTTTATATCACAGACCACTATGTTCAGACGGTCATTAACATCCACGTGAGTGTCCAGCCTGCTCATAGTTTTTATTTTGCTTCCCTCTCATCTGTTTTATTTTTCCACTGTCATGTTCCATACAACGTCTCTTGATATCCCAGTGTTCATTTGCACAATCACCATTAGGGCAGTGGTGTCAGGTGTGCTGTTTGGATGGTACACAGCAGGGCTTGAGATGTTGTGATGTTTATCAGTACATCAGATATCAGGTGAAGGGAGCAATGGGGGGAGGGGGCATGTATTTTAGCAGTCACTAGGTTTGTGTGTGTGTGTGTGTGTGTGTGTGTGTGTGTGTGTGTGTGTGTGTGTGTGTGTGTGTGGTGAAGGATGAGGTGGACTTGGCATCCCTGAATCTAGATGCCAGTGACTGAGGCTTCACTTATTAAAGTGCTGATTAGCAGATACAGGCGGCTGGGGGGGGTTGGCTGGGTTGGTGTGTGTGTGTGTGAAGAGGATGACTGGCTTAATGGCCAGCGGCCCCAATGGTAACATGGCTTGCTGTGCGTCAGCAAGCTGCTGCCCTGGGTGCTGGTGAAAGGGCCGTCTCAGCGGGCGAGCCCTCCTCCCCAGTGTCAGCTGCACAGGCCTCGCCTCCTCTCCCCTCAGACTGCCCTGCTCCCTGCGTCATCACCAGCCACCACAACACGGAGGTGCTGCCACTACCTGTTCTCACCCCTAGCCGCCTGTCTCTGTCCAGCCTGTCTCTCTCTATCCAGCCTGTCTCTCTGTGTCAAGCCTGTCTCTCTGTGTCCAGCCTGTGTCTCTGTGTCCAGCCTGTCTCTCTCTCTGTCCAGCCTGTCTCTGTGTCCAGCCTGTCTCTGTGTCCAGCCTGTCTCTCTCTCTGTCCAGCCTGTCTCTCTCTCTCTGTCCAGCCTGTCTCTCTCTCTGTCCAGCCTGTCTCTCTCTCTGTCCAGCCTGTCTCTCTCTCTGTCCAGCCTGTCTCTCTCTCTGTCCAGCCTGTCTCTCTGTCCAGCCTGTCTCTCTCTCTGTCCAGCCTGTCTCTCTCTGTGTCCAGCTTGTCTCTCTCTGTGTCCAGCTTGTCTCTCTCTGTGTCCAGCTTGTCTCTCTATCCAGCCTGTCTCTCTCTGTGTCCAGCCTGTCTCTCTCTGTGTCCAGCCTGTCTCTCTCTGTGTCCAGCCTGTCTCTCTCTGTGTCCAGTCTGTCTCTCTCTGTGTCCAGCCTCTCTGCAGAGCTGGAAAATGAATGTGGTAGCCAGCGCTCTGTTTGTTTGTAGACGATCATGGTGGAGTGCTTTCACATATTCTGCAATGTAAGCACCCTCACTGTTTTGTTTATTATGTGAACAGCCTATGACGTCTTTTAATAGATAAAAATGGATCCCACGGTCTTGACAGATGAAAGAACAATGTGATACCTGGGTTTGCACCTAGAAAAACAAAAGGTCATGGGCTGACATGTTGATACATGGTTACTGAGGGGGAGGTATGTTTAGTCGGGGGCCAGTCCAGTGATGGCTGTGAGGCTGTCTGCTAGCCTCGCTGTGAACTTTGCGTCTTCCAGGACTGTGATGTCACTATGCCCCTGCCTTCAGTGGCTGCAATGTTCCAATGACACTTGGTTGCCATGCCAGCGGTGCAGACACCCTCATGAGAAGGCCAGCTCGCTGTTCCCTTCCATATAATAACAGCTATTTATATCTATTTGACAGCCCTGCTTGCTGGAGGCGAAGCAAAAAAAGGAGAGAGGGAGGGTAAAATAAAATCCAGTCAGATATCTGCCTGCCTGTGTGAGAACATATATGGAGGAGAAACGCCACGTTGTAGAATGAATAAATGTGTGTCTGCGTGATTGGAATAATGAATGTTTCAGATTGGCCTCACATTATGGGAGAAGGATTGTGTGTGCGTGTGGGAGTGCCTACATGTGTCTGAAACGGCTTAATCTCCCCAGTGTTCTACCACAGTCCAAACAGCAAAGACCGTAAAGCCGCGTAGGGCTGTGGCGGTCATGACATTTTGTCAGCCAGTGATTTGTCAAGCAAATAACTGCCGGTCTCATGGTAATTTACCGTTTAATTAACATAAACACGTTTAGCATATCTCCTGGCTTCCACGCATAACCTACAAGCCACTGATGCTGACCTTTTGGAACATCTAGAGTTTAAAAAGTCTAATAAATCCATGTTGCCTACACCATCACAATAAATCCATGTAGCCTACACCATCACAATAAATCCATGTTGCCTACACCATCACAATACATCCATGTTGCCTACACCATCACAATAAATCCATGTTGCCTACACCATCACAATAAATCCATGTTGCCTACACCATCACAATAAATCCATGTTGCCTACACCATCACAATAAATCCATGTTGCCTACACCATCACAATAAATCCATGTTGCCTACACCATCACAATAAATCCATGTTGCCTACACCATCACAATACATCCATGTTGCCTACACCATCACAATACATCCATGTTGCCTACACCATCACAATAAATCCATGTCGCCTACACCATCACAATAAATCCATGTTGCCTACACCATCACAATACATCCATGTTGCCTACACCATCACAATAAATCCATGTTGCCTACACCATCACAATAAATCCATGTTGCCTACACCATCACAATAAATCCATGTTGCCTACACCATCACAATAAATCCATTATTTATTTTCGACAGTTCTAAAGAAACATGATATGAAGACAATGCAGTCTATTTCAGAAGAACAGAATAGCATACTCTGAGTTGTCCTTATGTTAGGCCCTGATCTGGCTATGCCATGTGGCTGTGGGCTACACTAGCTCATTTAGCAGACAAGATTTGCTTAGAATTCCATGGCATTATTTTATAGTAGGAAGAATGCAATTGAACATAGCTGAATAAAACCGATCGAAAGTATATTTTTTTCTAAACAATTTGAGGGAGTGCGCACATACGGCTACGCTGTGTTGAGCTTTCAACTTTAGTTGTGATACAAATGTTGGGCTAAATGTTTAGATTTTTAATAACTTCTAAGGCTGCATGGTGCGACTCTAATGATGATTTGAAAAAGTAAAACTTTGTTTTTTTTGCGCAGGCTGCACACACGTCATCAGTCTCTCATTCATAATTTGACAAGCACTTGATAATGCCTCGAATTTCCCGGCGGCATCCCCTTTGTTATGCTGTAATGCCCCCTAAAGAAATCCATGCCTTTTGCGGCCAGTGACCGTCGTGCCCTTGGGCTGAATATAATAATTGTAATTCCCTTCTGCGTGCTCTAAAGCACCTCTCACTCACATGGCACTCCCAGATAGCTCAATTCTTATTAGCCAATGCCCGTCTCGTGATCGGCTCCTTCTCACAGGTTACAAGTGAAGACAGACACATGAGGGACGCAACTGCTCGCATCCTTATCCAATTCCGAGGCGCATATTGAAGATGTTGGAATAACTGTCCACATTTACTTTAGTCAGCCAACAAAATGAGCAGGACTAACGAACAGCAAAAGCACTAGCCTATGTCAATTTACTATCCCCCATAGTACAAAAGTTGACCTATTCTGTGCAAGAAATAAATATTCCAAACATAGTCAAGGAGATTGTGGAATGCAATAGATCTCAAATTAATACAACCGCTAGCATCAAAAAATATTCTTTAAGCAATTAGGCTGATACAACAGATCAGAACTTCTAGCTTAAAATGTTGATTAACTATCAGGCTATTTCGTCACATAAGTGCAGCAATGCGCACACGAATGTTCCAAAATGCTATCAATTAGTGGGAAAACACCATTCTCAAAAGTGACTGCAAATGAGATTATGCATATAATGCTTTTCTTATAAAGATGCATTTTTATGGTGAAAATTATCTTCCCCAAACTTGAAACTCACGCGCTGCTTATGTATACCAGTTATGCTCTACACCCGCAGTGCTAGCTGTGCCACCAGAGATTCTGGGTTCGAGCCCAGGCTCTGCCCGCCGCGACCGGGAGGTTCATGGGGTGACGCACAATTGGCCCAGCGTCGTTCGGGTTAGGGAGGGTTTGGCCGGCAGGGATATCCTTGTCTCATCGCGCACTAGCGACTCCTGTGGCGGGCCGGGCGCAGTGCACACTGACCAGGTCGCCAGGTGTACGGTGTTTCCTCCGACACATTGGTGCGGCTGGCTTCCGGGTTGGATGTGCGCTGTGTCAAGAAGCAGTGCAGCTTGGTTGGGTTGTGTTTCGGAGGACGCATGGCTCTCGACCTTCGCCTCTCCCGAGTCCATACGAGAGTTGCAGCGAGACAGTAACTACTACCAAGTATCATTCACAAGTGATAGGCTAACATTGTCACCCATCAGATTACAATTTTTTTGTTCTTTTTTTGTACCTTTTTATTTAACTATTTTAACTAGTCAGTTAAGAACAAATTCTTATTTACAATGACAGCCTACTCCGGCCAAACCCTAATCCGGACGACACTGGGCCAATTGTGTGCCGCCCTATGGGACTCCCAAGCACGGCCAGATGTGATACAGCCTGGAATTGAACCAGGGTCTGTAGTGATGCCTCTAGCACTGAGATGCAGTGCCTTAGACCACTGCGCCACTCGGGAGCCCAATTACATATTCTTGATTTAATCTTGTCTTTACATATACTAAATAATATGTGTCAAATGTGTTTTGATTTAGAATGGACCATTATCATGCACCTATCTCAAAACAGGGGCAGGAGGGAAAAATACATGTCATCTATGCACTTAAATAGCGAATGGAGGACGCTTTTCCTGTGAAAAGCTAATGGGAACATCCTCCTTTTAATAGAGGCCATCAACTCTCTTTTCTCATACAATTGCATAGCCTATAGAAATGTTGCAAAGCATGAGCTCATGGGCACTCATGAAGTGTTTGATTAGATTTTTGATTACATTTGCATTGATGTCAGAGTAATTTAGAATGAGAATAGAGTCCTGAGTGCCAGGCAGTTAGCAAGTTTGGTAGGCTACTAATGACCAGCAGCAGCATCAGAGCTTTGAGAAGCCAAGTTACCATGACTAAACGGTCACGTGGAAGTTGACTGCCGTCATGACTCGTGACCGCCGGTGTGGCGGTAATACAATCACCGTAACAGCCCTAAGCACGCTCCCTCATTGTCTCTTGGGCAGCCATGTTTGTTTTATAGGATTTTCTTTTTTTTGGCCTTGTCCAATATTTGATAAGGGGCTTTGGATCTGCTAAATCTCCAGCATAGACATACTGTAAACATGGCTTGGCATTGTCAGTGGCTGTCTTATTCTGGCTTTCCTTTACCAGTGAATATAGTGTCTATTGTAGGTTTTCTGTTTAGTTAATCAGTTGTTAAATGATTTGCATGTGCAAGGACATTTTTTTATGGAAGTATGACGCACAGAGAAGAATTCAGCAACATATAATCAGAGTGTGATTAAAATGTGTAATTAATGTATCCCTGGTATTTCATGTTTTCTATGTACTATTTCTGCAAAGAACGAGTGCGCATACAAATTGTGCAGGCCATAATTGCTGTAGTTATGTTCGACTGTCCATTAGGCTCATGGGTCTTTTCAATTCGCCTATATTTCCCTGTCACGCTAAACTACACAGTTGACATCAACTCAGGGAAGAGTAGTAGATATCCTACAGGCCCCAGCTCTGGCCTGCTCCCAGCTAGCTTATCCAGGCTCATCTCCTCTCTTCTCACTAACCTGCCCCTCCCTTATCTGTTGTGTGGCCCTCTCTGTTTCCCCCCGCAGGTAAAGCTGATGAAGTACATCTGTAAGCAGCTGCAGTGTAAGCAGAAAGTGCCAGAGACGGAGAGGCCTCAGGCCTTAGACAGTTACCCACGGCTGGGGGACTGGCTGCGCACCATCAACCTGAGACCTGAGCTCATTGAGGTAAGTCCTAGAAGTGTATGCGTGAAAAGTACGTGATTACAAAAAAAAATCAGAGTTTGCTTAATTTACTATCATCTTAAATTAAGATATTTAATTGTTTTATTATATTTATGCAACTTTCCATGATGTGGACAGTATGTGTACTTAGAACACAGCTATTATTTTCTTTCTCAAATGGCACGGATAATTTAAATAGCAGCCAACCGGTGTCACTGTTGATATCCTATGGCGGGTCGTGATTCGTTGAAGTTAACTAACTGAAAGTGTTTTTTTTCTCCCTTTTCCGTGATGGCAGCCTCCTGAAATCAACAGCCGCCATTCCAAAATATAGCTATAAGCCTTCAATAAGTTTTCATCTAACCAACTATGTGTAGGTTGTTCCACATTTCCGCGTGACCTTTGAATAGTGTTAGTTTAAACAGCGCTACACCTCAAACATTTGCCCCCTGTACAGTTAATTTCTGCTGGATATCAATGGACGATTAACAAAAAAAGTCTAGCTGTCTTCTATAAGTGTCCTCTAACCAGTGATGTACTGATTATTCCCAGATTTCATGTGGTTTTTGAGCTGTGTTAGTTTTAACAGAACATGCAACCTCATCTCCTCTCTCGCTCTCTCTCTCCCCTCTCTCTCTGTCCTCCCCCTCTCCCCTCTCTCTCTGTCCTCCCTCTCTCTCTCTGTCCTCCCCCTCTCTCTCTGTCCTCCCCCTCTCCCCTCTCTCTCTGTC
Organism: Salmo trutta; assembly: GCF_901001165.1. Taxonomy (NCBI): domain Eukaryota; kingdom Metazoa; phylum Chordata; class Actinopteri; order Salmoniformes; family Salmonidae; genus Salmo; species Salmo trutta. The sequence continues at coordinate 39,665,389 of NC_042975.1, read as the reverse complement.
CTCCCCCTCTCCCCTCTCTCTCTGTCCTCCCCCTCTCCCCTCTCTCTCTGTCCTCCCCCTCTCCCCTCTCTCTCTGTCCTCCCCCTCTCCCCTCTCTCTCTGTCCTCCCCCTCTCCCCTCTCTCTCTGTCCTCCCGCTCTCCCCTCTCTGTCCTCCCGCTCTCCCCTCTCTCTCTGTCCTCCCCCTCTCCCCTCTCTCTCTGTCCTCCCCCTCTCCCCTCTCTCTCTGTCCTCCCCTCTCCCCCCTCTCTCTGTCCTCTCTCTCTCTCTCTCTCTCTCTCTCTCTTTCTCTCTCAACCACACCACTGTTGGCTGCTGCTTTACTGTATCTGCATGCCTCCCCAGGCACGCGCATTATGTACTGGCTAGGCTGGGGCCAGGCCTGGAGAGGGCAGGGCAGAGTGGTGCTCTGTTCTCCACTTACCAGTGTTGTTTTAGCTGAGAGTCTCCTGTCACATTCCTCACACTCTGGATGGACCCCAGATACAGCACCATCCAATCCACAGAATGTGCAGTCTCTCTCTCATGTTGTCTCTGATGCTCTCTCTCTCATCTCTCTTACGTTGTCTCTCTCTCTCATGTTGTCTCTCTGATGCTCTCTCTCTCATCTCTCTTACGTTGTCTCTCTCTCATGTTGTCTCTCTGATGCTCTCTCATCTCTCTTACGTTGTCTCTCTCATCTCTCTTACGTTGTCTCTCTCATCTCTCTTATGTTGTCTCTCTCTCATGCTCTCCCTCCATCATTTGCTCTATTTTTACTCATTGGCCAGTGGTCTGTCTGTGCCCTGTGAACAAACGGCAAGCAGGATAGGACAGAAATGCAGGCTACTAAATACCAGGGATGCCAGCGTGCTTTTGTGCTTATAGTGGAGCTTTATGATGTCCTCTTCCATCCAACAAGTTCCTTTTACAGTACAACTCCCATCAGTCAGCCATTGAAGCACTTTTGCTGCTACATCCTGGGTGCTGTGACCCACTTCAGTGACAGTGTGAACCATAGAATTAGGAATTACAATACTAGGATCTCTATGGTGTGAACCATGAAGGCACAGCTGACCCAGAATCCACCAGTGCTGCATGCCTGCACGCTCACTGTTTGGGGGTGTACTCAGCCAAGAAGGGAGCTTGTCTCTTTGTATTCATTATGTACATAATATTACATAACCAGCCGATCTGTGGATATTAGGTTGAGAGCTTCTTGCAGGTCTGTATTTTATGGGCTTAATTGCAAGTGATGCAAAAGGCCTCCTTGTGACAGCCCACCTGTAAGCCTTCCAACTGGGTGAGCCTGCTTCTACACGTTGCATGTTACCCGGAACGATAGTCGAACATATCTGTAAGCAACTGAATGTTTTTTTGTTACTCGAAAAGGAACCTCTCTGGAGTATGTTCTTGCCTTAAATACAGTATTTCCAGAAAAATCTTCTCAGCTTGTTGAGGATGGCGAGACAATGGTTTCAGCTCTAAGGTTAAAGGGTTCATTCTCATCCACACAATATGCTTCAGGCCAGTAGGGGGTGGACAAGGTGTTCCTCTCCTCTTGGCTCAGTGATCACACCTGTGTTGAACTGTGAGGTGAGGGTTAGACCTGGCCAGTGAGTCACCTGTCCTGGGCTAGCCAGGCTGACATCAGAACTTTACGGGGAGCAGGCAGACCCCCCCCCCCCCCCAAAAAAAAAGATGAACAGAGCAATGTACAAAGAGATCCTTGATGAAAACCTGCTCCAGATTGCTCAGGACCTCAGACTGGGATGAAGGTTCACCTTCCAACAGGACAATGATCCTAAGCACACAGCCAAGACAACACAGGAGTGGCTTCGGGACAAGCCTCTGAATGTCCTTGAGTGGCCAAGCCAGAGCCCGGACCTGAAAATAGCTGTGCAGTGATGCTCCCCATCCAACCGGACAGAACTTGAGAGGATCTGCTGAGAAGAATGGGAGAAACTCCCCAAATACAGGTGTGCCAAGCTTGTAGCGTCATACCCAAGAAGATTCGAGGCTGTAATCGCTGCCAAAGGTGCTTCAACAAAGTACTGAGTAAAAGGTCTGAATACTAATGTAAATGTGATATTTAAGTATTTTTTTTATATAAAAACCTGTTTTTGCTGTGTCATTATGGTGTATTGTGTGTGTATTGATGGGAAAAAAATACTATTTAATCATTTTTAGAATAAGGCTGTAACGTAACAAAATGTGGAAGAAGTTCAATCAAATAAAAAAAATTGGCACATGCGGCGAATACAACAAGTGTAGACTTTACCGTGAAATGCTTACTTACAAGCCCTTAACCAACAGTGCAGTTCAAGAAGAAGAAAATATTTACCAAGTAGACTAAAATGAAAAGCAATAATAAAAGTAACACAATAAGAATAACGAGGCTATAAACAGGGGGCACCGGTACCGAGTCAGTGTGCGGGGGCACAGGCCAGTCGAGGCAATCTGTACATGTAGGTGGGGGCGAACTGACTATGCACAGGTAACAAACAAACAGCTAGTGTACAAAAGGGAGGGGGGGGTCAATGTAAATTGTCCGGGGGCGATTTTATGATTTGTTCAGCAGTCTTATGGCTTAGGGGTAGAAGCTGTAGAGGAGCCTTTTGGTCCTAGACTTGGCGCTCCGGTACCGCTTGCCGTGCGGTAGGAGAGAAAACAGTCTATAACTTGGGTGACTGGAGTCTCTGACAATTTTATGGGGTTTCCTCTGACACCGCCTATTAAATAGGTCCTGGATGGAAGGAAGCTTGACCCCAGTGATGTATTGGGCCGTTCACACTACCCTTTATGGCGCCTTACGGTCAGATGCCGAGCAGTTGCCATACCAGGTGGTGATGCAAACGGTCAGGATGCTCTCGATGGTGCAGCTGTAGAACCTTTTGAGGATCTGGGGACCCATGCCAAATTTTTCAGTCTCCTGAGGGGGAAAAGGTTTTGTCGTACCCTCTTCACGACTGTCTTGGTATGTTTGGACCATGATAGTTCGTTGGTGACGTGGACACCAAGGAACTTGTAACTCTCAACCCGCTCCACTACAGTCCCGTCAATGTTAATGGGGGCCTGTTCGGTCCGCCTTTTCCTGTAGTCCACGATCAGCTCCTTAGTCTTGCTCACACTGAGGGAGAGGTTGTTGTCCTGACACCACACTGCCAATTCTCTGACCACCTCCCTATAGGCCGTCTCATCATTGTCGGTGATCAGGCCTAGCACTTTTGTGTCGTCAGCAAACTTAATGATGGTGCTGGGGTCGTGTTTGGCCACGAATACAGGAGGGGAATTACAGGGAGGTGAACAGGGAATACAGGAGGGGGCTAAGTACACACCCCTGAGGGGTCCAGTGTTAAGGATCAGCGTGGCAGACGTGTTGTTGCCTACTCTTACTACCTGGGGGCGGCCCGTCAGGAAGTCCAGGATCCAGTTGCAGAGGGAGGTGTTTAGTCCCAGAGTCTTTAGCCTAGTGATGAGCTTTGTGGGCACTATGGTGTTGAACACTGAGCTGTAGTCAATGAACAGCATTCTCACATAGGTGTTCCTTTTGTCCAGGTGAGAAAGGGCAGTGTGGAGTGCGATTGAGATTGCGTCATCTGTGGATCTGTTGGGGCGGTATGTGAATTGGAGTGGTCTAGGTGTCCGGGAGGATGCTGCTGATGTGATCCATGACCAGGCTTTCAAAGCACTCATGGCTACAGACATGAGTGCCACGGGGCGGTAATCATTTAGGCAGGTTACCTTCACTTCCTTGGGCACAGGGACTATGGTGGTCTGCTTGAAACATGAAGGTATCGCAGACTCGGTCAGGGAGAGGTTGAAAATGTCAGTAAAGACACTTGACAGTTGGTCTGCGCATGCTTTGAAAACACGTCCTGGTAATCCGTCTGGCCCAGTGGCTTTGTGAATGTTGACATCGGCTACCGAGAGCGTTATCACACAGTCATCCAGAACAGCTGGTGCTCTCGTGCATGCTTCAGTGTTGCTTGCCTCGAAGTGAGCATAAAAGGTATTTAGCTCGTCTGGTAGGCTCACGTCAGTTGGCAGCTCGCATCTGGGTTTCCCTTTGTAGTCCGTAATAGTTTTCAAGCCTTGCCACATCCGACAGGCGTCAGAGCCGGTGTTGTTGGATTCAATCTTAATCCTGTATTGATGCTTTGCTTTTTTGATGGTTCGTCTGAGGGCATAGCGGGATTTCTTAAGTGTCCAGATTAGTCTCCCGCTCCTTGACAGCGGCAGCTCTAGCCTTTAGCTTGATGCGGATGTTGCCTGTAACCCACGGCTTCTGGTTGGCATATGTACGTACAGTCACTGCGGGGATGACGTCATCGATGCACTTATTGATGAAGCTGATGACTGAGGTTGTGTATTCCTCAATTTCATCGGAAGAATCCTGGAACATATTCCAGTCTGTGGTAGCAAAACAGTTCTGTAGTGTAGCATCCGTGTCATCTGACCACTTCCGTATTGAGCGAGTCACTGGTACTTCCTGCTTTAGTTTTTGCTTGTAAGCAGGAATCAGGAGGATATAATTATGGTCTGATTTGCCAAATGAAGGGCAAGGGAGAGCTTTGTATGCATCTCTGTGTGTGGAGTAAAGGTGGTCTAGGATTTTTTTTCCCTGGTTGCACATGTAACATGCTGGTAGAAATGAGGTAAAACGGATTGAAGTTTACCTGCATTAAAGTCCCCGGCCACTAGGAGCGCCGCTTCTGGGTGAGTATTTTCTTCTTTGCTTATGGCCTTATAGAGTTGGTTGAGAGCGGTCTTAGTGCCAGCATCGTTTTGTGGTGGTAACTAGATGGCTACGAATAGTACAGATGAGAATGCTCTTGGTAGATCTACGCGGTCTACATCTTATTATAAGCGGCAGGCTTATAGCCTAGTGCGGGGCGGCAGGTAGCCTAGTGGTTAGAGCGTTAGACTAGTAACCGAAAGGTACAAGCTGACAATGTACATATCTGTTGTTCTGCCCCTAGGCCCCTAGGCCATCATTGAAAATAAGAATTTGTTCTTAACTGACTTGCCTAGTTAAATAAAGGTAAAAAAATAAAAAATAAATAAGGTACAATACCTCGAGACTTCTTTAATATTAGACATTGCACACCAGCTGTTATTGACAAAAAGACACACACCCCCACCCCTCGTCTTACCATAGGTAGCGTCTCTGTTCTGCCGGTCCATGGAAAATCCCGCTAGCTCTATGTTGTCCGTATCTTCGTTCAGCCACGTCTCGGTGAAACATAAGATGTTACCGTTTTTAATGTCCCGTTGGTAGGATAATATTAATCGTAGGTCATCCATTTTATTGTCCAATGATTGCACATTAGCGAGAAGAATGGAAGGCAGTGGGAGTTTACTCGCTCGCCTCCGGATTTTCAGAAGGATGCCTGATCTGCAGCCCGTTTTTCGGCGTCTTTTCTTAACGCGAAAGGCATGGATCTGGGCCTGTTCCAGTGAAAGCAGGATATCCTTTTCGTCGGACACGCCGGACTTGTTAACTTCTTGCGCATACCCTGGGATAGGGGGCGCCACAGCGCATTTTGAAAAAAAATCGTTCCCATTTTCAACGGCCTACTAATCAAAGTCAGAAGCTAGGACATGCATATACTTATTTTATATGGATAGAAAACACCCTAAATTTTCTAAAACTGTTTGAATGGTGTCTGTGAGTATAACAGAACTCGTATGGCAGTCAAAACCCCGAGACCGATTGAACCAGGAAGTGGGAATCTGAATTGTCGACTCGACTTCACAGCCTTACCTATAATTCACAACGTGAAATAATGATAATTGAGCACTTTCCAGTGCTTCCACTAGATGTCCCCAGTCTTTACAAAGTGTTTTGAGGGTTCTGCGGTAGAAACTCAGTGAAAGAGACAATGTGGCAATTGGTCACAGTAGTAGGGCCATCAGCATTGTGACGTCGGCGGCCGTGTCTGCCCCCACCTTTGGAAACCTTTTGAAACACAATGAAATCGTCCCACTCGAATCTGATTGGCTCTCTTGTTGAAACAGGCCCTGACGATTATTTTATACAACGTTTGACATGTTTGAACGACCCTAACTAATAGCAAACAGTCATTTTGCGTTAGCCAGGTGCCGCGCACGGATCAACATTTGATTACAGCCTTAGGCTAACAACAGGAAGCTAATGGAACATAAAGCATGGACTTTTTCGACCGAAAATACATTTGTCATGGACCTGGGATATCGGGAAGTGCTTTCTGATGAAGACAACTAAAGGTGAGGGATTATTGGCGATGTTATACAAGATCAGATGTGATTTGCAATTGTTCAAAGATGGCGCCGAGCTAGGCTTTGGAGCTCATTTTCTGGGGTATCGCATCCCATTTGATCTCAAAGTGTGATTACCCTGTAAAGTTAATTTAAAATCTGTTATGACAGGTGTTTTCAAGAGATATTCATCTATAAATCTTAGATTGACAATATAAAAAAAAAAATCGTTTTCGAATAGTAATTTATAAAATTGTAGCACTGTTTCCCGGGACGCATTTTATGGGAAAATAGTCAGTCAACGTCAGGTGCCGATGTAAAATGCTGTTTTTATATAGAAATATGACCTTTATTGAACAAAAGATTGCATGCTGTGTGTAACATGATGTCCTAGGTGTGTCATCTGATGAAGTTTGTAAAAGGTTAGTGCTGCATTTAGCTGTTTTTTGGTTATATGTGATGCATGTGCTTGGTTGGAAAATTCATATGATGCAATTTTTACAAAGTACTCCTCTAACATAATCTAATATTGTGCTTTTCCTGTAAAACCTTTTTGAAATCGGACAACGAGGGTCGATTCAAGAGAGGTGTATCTATAAAACGATATGAGACAGCCCTATATTTGAAAAAATATATATATTGAACTTCGTTATGCTAATGTCGCTAGGAGTTTTCGCTGGAAAATGATCCCGCTAACGGGATGCTATGCGCAAGAGGTTTTAAAGGAAAAAGTTTCTTCCGGTCCGCGGTGAGTAATCGCTTTTCTGATGTCCAGAAGTTATTTTTGCTCATAAGAGACGGTAGCAGCAACATTATGTACACAATAAGTAAAAAAATAAGTTACACAAAATGCAATAAAATAGCAAAATAGCACAATTGAGTTTCTGTGTCTTCCTCCTCGTGCAGCTTGTTGTCTGGCCTCTTGTCTGGGTGGGAGGCTCCAGGGGACTTTGGCCAGTCAGTCAGTACTTACTGGTCTCTGCTCCTTGCCTGGCCTGGACTGTCCTGCTCTGTGGACATAACTGGAGTTACACATATGGGCTGGCTGGCTGGCTTTGGTTTATGAGAATGAACAATGATCACCTTTGTGTCTAGCATAGGCGAGTTGGATTCTAGCATACTCGTGTAAGATGTATACGGTTTGTATGTTTCTCTGTCACATGTTGTACTGTATGGAGAGGTGTGACTGGATACTGTGTGGACGTACTAATAACTCACCCCCCCCCCCCCCCGACCTTGTCTCTTTCTTTTCCTCTCTCCAGGCAGTGCCCGTGAAACTGTCCCTGGATGCCTTGCTGCAGATGCCAGGTTCTCAGGTGCAGGAGACCGTGAGGAGTCTGGGCTCCACTTCAGAGGAGTGTGCCAGGCTCACCGCTGCCCTCTCCTGCCTGAAGAGTGCCACTGAATCAGGTGGGTGTCTGTCTGTCTGTACCCTGGAGAGTCTGCCTGATCTGCCATGTCAGTCTGGGGTCTCTGTGGGGTTTTACTGACTGTTGGACTCGGCTGTTTCTGCCAGGCTGTTTCTGCTCTATTAGCCCCGTCAGCAGCAACAGGGTGCCACCCTTGGTAAGGTTATGTTGTAGGACAGAAGACACTCGGTTGAGGGGTGGAAGACTGATTGGCGTGTGGTAGTGGTCTGTTACCCTGTTCTGTGTCTCCCCTACAGATGGGGAGCTGAGAGAGGATGGGGGACTCTGGTTCTCTGAACCCACCCGGCGAGACAGTGGCTCTCTGCTGCTGCCTGCCGACCAGCTGATGGGGGGGATGGGGGGTCCGATGCGCCCCCACAGCCCCTCTCCCCTAGCTCGGCCCCCAACCACCCCATCCACTCCCTCCACCCCCTGCACCGCCTGTGCCCAAACCAGGTTCGGCTCCGTGTCTGCAATGCCCGGTCCCGAGGCCCATGGGTCGTACATTTACGCTGACAGCCCCTTCACAGACCCTTTCCCCCTCTCCGCCGCCCATCAGGGTCGACTCTATGGCCACACCTCCACCCCGCCCATCACCCCGCCCTCCAAGAGGCGCCACAGGCTGAAGCCCCCATGCACCCCGCCGCCGCCCTCCCGCAAGGTGATGCACCTCCTTCCCAACATCACCCTGACCCGCAGCAAGAGTCACGAGTCCCAGCTGGGGAACCGCATCGAGGAGCAGCCCACCAACAAGTAGGTCACTTCCTGCCCCCCATGCTTTGTGAGAGTTCCAGTCCATTATTTACATTTACATTTTAGTCATTTAGCAGACGCTCTTATCCAGAGCGACTTACAGTAGTGAATGTATACATTTCATACATTTTTTCCCCCCCCCGTACTGGTCCCCCGTGGGAAACGAACCCACAACCCTGGCGTTGCAAACACCATGCTCTACCAACTGAGCCACACATGACCTAGAGTAAAGGGTTATGCTGTCTGACAGTGTTGCTGGAGGCACAGAATTTCAACTGATCCAGTCCATTTGACAGTAATCATAGTGGCCCACTCGACAAGAGATTTGTGAAAGATTATTTTGCTTGGCAACGCATGTGAGGTCATCATGACCAGTGTCTGGGCAGTTTTCCACAATGCTCAAAATCTTGGAACCGGTTTGTATATGGGACACACTTCTGTCCTTCCTTATTATGATGTTACAACTGAAGTACAGGGCTTTTCACACACACACACACACACACACACACACACACACACACCACATCCTGCCCATTGCTGCCTTAATGTGTTCAGTATAAGGCCAGAGCTAATCCCCCACAGATTCCCTGAGATTGAGTCATTTCTAAGGCACGATTCTCAGAGGGCAAGACACAGAAACACACACACACACACTTTTCCCACACAGACATACATACACATACAGTACTAACACATATCCATAATATCCTGTTCATTTGTAAATGTACAGTGGCTTGTGAAAGTATTCACCCCCCTTGGCATTTTTCCTATTTTGTTGCCTTACAACCTGGAATTAAAATAGATTTTTGGGGGGTTTGTATGATTTGATTTACACAACATGCCTACCACTGAAGATGAAAAATATTTTTTATCGTGAAACAAGAAATAAGACAAAAGAAAACAACAGAAAACCTGAGCATGCAGAACTATTCACCCCCCCAAAGTCAATACTTTGTAGAGCCACCTTTTGCAGCAATTACAGCTGCAAGTCTCTTGGGGTATGTCTCTATAAGCTTAGCACATCTAGCCACTAGGATTTTTGCCCATTCTTCAAGGCAAAACTGCTCCAGCTCCTTCAAGGTGGATGGGTTCCGCTGGTGTACAGCAATCTTTAAGTCATAACACAGATTCTCAGTTGGATTGAGGTCTGGGCTTTGACTAGGCCATTCCAAAACATTTAAATGTTTCCCCTTAAACCACTCGAGTGTTGCTTTAGCAGTATGCTTAGGGTCATTGTCCTGCTGGAAGGTGAACCTCCGTCCCAGTCTCAAATATCTGGAAGACTGAAACGGGTTTCCCTCAAGACTTTCCCTGTATTTAGTGCCATCCATCATTCCTTCAATTCTGACCAGTTTCCCAGTCCCTGCCGATGAAAAACATCCCCACACATGATGCTGCCACCACCATGCTTCACTGTGGAGATGGTGTTCTCGGGTTGATGAGAGGTGTTGGATTTGCGCCAGACATAGCGTTTTCCTTGACGGCCAAAAAGCTCAATTTTAGTCTCAACTAACCAGAGTACCTTCTTCCATATGTTTGGAGACTCTTCCACATGCCTTTTGGTGAACACCAAAGGTGTTTGCTTATTTTTTTCTTTAAGCAATGGCTTTTTTTCTGGCCACTACATATGCACGTACCACTTTTCCGTTAGAATTTGTTTTTAACAAGTTTATTTTTTTAATTTCACTTCACCAATTTGTATTATTTTGTGTATGTCTGTTACATGAAATCCAAATAAAAATCAATTTAAATTACAGGTTGTAATGCAACAAAGTAGGAAATAATGCCAAGGGGATGAATATCGTTGCAAGGCACTGTAGCATTAGTGATGAAAAGCTCAGCCGTAATGAATGGAACCTGACTAGATGGAAGTATTTAAACAGGACTGATAATATAGCTTAATGATACATACATAGACTATATACTTAATATAGAAGTAGACCGTATGACCACAGACCTATCATGTGAGGACACTGATGAGTGTGACCGGGGGCATAGGGAGGCACAGGCCTTTTCCACTGTGTATAGAGCCCAGAGAGAGCAGGCAGGAAGGCAGTGGGGCTGCCTGCTGCCTGATCAGCACTCTGCATTCCTGACCCAGTGCCAGGCAGAGGACGCTCAGCCCTTTGGCCTGTGCTCTGCTGTGGTGGAGGTTGTGGCTGAGTGCCCTGTGCCAAGACCTGCTGTTAATGTCTCCCTCCTTCCCTATCTGCCTCTCTGCCTCGCTCCTCTCCTCTCTGCCACTTGCATAACATGGCTGGTACAGGATAGCCATTAAATTATTGTCTTTGGTGATCTGTATGGTGGCCCATTTGGGATTGTGATTGAGTAATCTAGTGTTGACTGTGTTGAGATGAGGGTGTGGGAGCAGCAGCGTGCCACTGTACTGACGTCCCAGTGTGTTATTTTTTTCCCCTCAGGTGTGCAAAGCAGAATAAGTTGTTCCTCAACGTTCAGATCAATGGGAATGGCTGTGAGGACTCACCCTCCCGTTCCCCCCACCTGTCTGCCCGCACCCCCGGGGCTTCCACCCCTGCCCCCGCCACCGCCCCCTACACCCTACCCGGCACCCCTACCCTGATGGAGGAGCATTCATCCCACCTCAAGAGTGAGTTCACACACGTCTACTTTCCCCACTTAGGCTATATGTAAGGAATCTTCCTTTGAGTAGATTGGTAAATGCATGGTGAACTACTCTGATAGAATGGACCCTTTGTCTATGTGTGCTCTCTGTAAAGAAATGATTTATTTTCCAGTAACTGGCTGGAGGGCCACAGTAGCCGTCCCAGTTTGGCTCAGAGGCAGTGTGTGTTTCAGTCGGTAGATTGCTGGGGTTGTTCCATCGAGGGGCTGTGATGTGGGGGAGAGTTCTCTGACCCCATCGCTTGTATAGATGACATTACTCCTCCACTTTATTTGACAGCTTAGAGATAAATCTAATACTCCCACAAATTTGTGTCTTTGAGAGTGACTGACTGAGTGATTGTGTGTTGAGTGTGTGTTGAGCGAGTGTGTGTGTGTTGAGCATGTGAGTGTGTGTTGAGCGTGTGTTGAGAGTGTGAGCGTGTGTTGAGTGTGTGTGTTGAGCATGTGAGTGTATGTTGAGCGTGTGTGTGTTGAGTGTGTGTCTGTTGACCGTGTGAGTGTGTGTGTGTGTGTGTGTGTGTTGACAGTGTGTGTGCTTTTGCGTCCGTATCTTTCCAGAATGATTCATGTGTAGGAGATTCACCTACCGACCAACGTCAATAGGTCTCACTTAAATTTGTTCTAACTTGTAAAATGAACAGTAAATGTTTTTCATTGTTTTTGGCACATAGTGGTGGGGTTGAACAATTCTGGGAACTTCCAGGAGTCTTCCAACCAGGATTTCTGGAAATGTTGGAAGTTTGGGAAAAGAACCAGAATTGAGCATTTCCCTGAGTACCACTCATTTCGTTTTGATACTAGCCTCTAAACTTCATAGAACATGTGCAGTTTTTGTGCTAATACTCCATTTTAAACACATCCTCCTCTGCCAGGTTTCCGTTTGACTCCTAGTGTTTGACATCTCTGTCTCTCTCCAGATAACATGGGGTTGCGCCGCGGCTCCCCACAGGCAGTGAGGAGAGACATAGGCCTGGCCGTCACCCACAGGTTGCTGACTACACCTTTAAGCCTCAGACTGACATGATGAAAATATGAAATATACTTTCAATCTGCTGTAGATATAGCAAAACACTATTGATGGTTTAAGCAATTGATGATTCTGTGTGCAGGTTTTCCACCAAGTCGTGGCTGTCCCAGACGTGTCAGGTGTGTCAGAAGAACATGATGTTTGGGGTGAAGTGTAAACACTGCAGGTGAGTGAAGTGAGGAGACATGGAGAGGAGGATAGGGAGGCTCTCTGAGATGTTCTGGAGTTAGGTTGAGTGAAGTGAGGAGACATGGAGAGGAGGATAGGGAGGCTCTCTGAGATGTTCTGGAGTTAGGTTGAGTGAAGTGAGGAGACATGGAGAGGAGGATAGGGAGGCTCTCTGAGATGTTCTGGAGTTAGGTTGAGTGAAGTGAGGAGACATGGAGAGGAGGATAGGGAGGCTCTCTGAGATGTTCTGGAGTTAGGTTGAGTGAAGTGAGGAGACATGGAGAGGAGGATAGGGAGGCTCTCTGAGATGTTCTGGAGTTAGGTTGAGTGAAGTGAGGAGACATGGAGAGGAGGATAGGGAGGCTCTCTGAGATGTTCTGGAGTTAGGTTGAGTGAAGTGAGGAGACATGGAGAGGAGGATAGGGAGGCTCTCTGAGATGTTCTGGAGTTAGGTTGAGTGAAGTGAGGAGACATGGAGAGGAGGATAGGGAGGCTCTCTGAGATGTTCTGGAGTTAGGTTGAGTGAAGTGAGGAGACATGGAGAGGAGGATAGGGAGGCTCTCTGAGATGTTCTGGAGTTAGGTTGAGTGAAGTGAGGAGACATGGAGAGGAGGATAGGGAGGCTCTCTGAGATGTTCTGGAGTTAGGTTGAGTGAAGTGAGGAGACATGGAGAGGAGGATAGGGAGGCTCTCTGAGATGTTCTGGAGTTAGGGTGAGTGAAGTGAGGAGACATGGAGAGGAGGATAGGGAGGCTCTCTGAGATGTTCTGGAGTTAGGTTGAGTGAAGTGAGGAGACATGGAGAGGAGGATAGGGAGGCTCTCTGAGATGTTCTGGAGTTAGGTTGAGTGAAGTGAGGAGACATGGAGAGGAGGATAGGGAGGCTCTCTGAGATGTTCTGGAGTTAGGGTGAGTGAAGTGAGGAGACATGGAGAGGAGGATAGGGAGGCTCTCTGAGATGTTCTGGAGTTAGGTTGAGTGAAGTGAGGAGACATGGAGAGGAGGATAGGGAGGCTCTCTGAGATGTTCTGGAGTTAGGTTGAGTGAAGTGAGGAGACATGGAGAGGAGGATAGGGAGGCTCTCTGAGATGTTCTGGAGTTAGGTTGAGTGAAGTGAGGAGACATGGAGAGGAGGATAGGGAGGCTCTCTGAGATGTTCTGGAGTTAGGTTGAGTGAAGTGAGGAGACATGGAGAGGAGGATAGGGAGGCTCTCTGAGATGTTCTGGAGTTAGGTTGAGTGAAGTGAGGAGACATGGAGAGGAGGATAGGGAGGCTCTCTGAGATGTTCTGGAGTTAGGTTGAGTGAAGTGAGGAGACATGGAGAGGAGGATAGGGAGGCTCTCTGAGATGTTCTGGAGTTAGGTTGAGTGAAGTGAGGAGACATGGAGAGGAGGATAGGGAGGCTCTCTGAGATGTTCTGGAGTTAGGTTGAGTGAAGTGAGGAGACATGGAGAGGAGGATAGGGAGGCTCTCTGAGATGTTCTGGAGTTAGGTTGAGTGTCTGTACAATGCAGTAAAATACAACTTCATCCTCTTTTGGTGGTTCGTTTTTCTGTGCTGCTCTCTGATAGGTTGTTTCCTGTCTGCAGGTTAAAGTGCCATAATAAGTGTACTAAAGAATCTCCCTCCTGCAGAATCTCCTTTCTGCCAAGTAAGCCTTCCACACCACACATTTTCGCAGGTTAGTATTTATTGGGATGACTCATGTACTGGAGGCAGCTCTGCAGAGGGGTCACTAACTGGCACAAAGTCATAAAATCTGATTTTAAACCTAACCTTAACTGCAATGATAACAATAATGCCTACCTCTAACCAATTTTGACTTTGCAGCTGGCACATCTAACAGAAAATCACTCAGTTCTACCTCCAGGACAAGACTCATCCCAATAAACGTCAACCTGCTAAATGTTCATCCGTAGTTTATTAAAGGGCCTACATAGATTCAACAAGTATGAGGGTTATGATCCCAATCTCTTCTTTCCAGTCACCAAAATCCGGAGGACTGAGTCTGTGCCGTCTGACATCAACAACCCTGTGGACCGGCCATTAGATGCACCACAGTTTGGCACACTTCCAAAGGCCATCACCAAAAAGGTACAACCAATCACACCTGCTTAGATATTACATCACAGCTTTGATGATAATCATGTGCATGATGCTGTTAGGACAGACAAGTGTGTTATTGACTTTGATCAGTGTATTTGTTCTCCTTCTCTCAGGATCACCCCCCTGTGCTGAACCAGTTGGACTCCAGCAGTAACCCGTCCTCCACCACCTCCTCCACACCCTCCTCCCCCGCTCCCTTCCAGAACCCTCCCAGTGCCACACCGCCCCCCAACCCCTCGCCCAAGGGCCACCGGGAAAACCGCTTCCACTTCCCAGGTAGGTCCCTGACCATCACTCACACACTTATACAAATACACACAATCACCGCTCTCACACACAAACACACACGGATATATAAACAACCACACAAGCATGTCCACTGCACACAGTTAAGCCAGCATTCTCCCACTATCAAGGTGCGTGCTTGCATTGTGTTCTTCATTACACAGAATGTTTCCCTGAGTCACATTTTCTGTTTAGTGAATGCTTGACTTGGAATGGAATGGCCGGGCAGCAGTGGTCGACCTCCCTCTCTCTCCCTCTCTTCATTAATACCACTAACACAGAGGAACTCCTGTGGGTGGGTGGGTGGGTGGGTGGGTGTGACTAGGGTTGTTTTAATGGCTACTCTAACCCAGAGTCCTTCTCTCCTCTCCATGCTTGTTGGTTCTTCCCTGTCTTTTCCCTAAGCTGCCTGCTACTTTCAGCACAGACAGCAGTTTATCTTCCCTGGTGAGTTTACGGTATAGTCCCAGACACTGTTGGGCGACGCTCACTCCTGCCCACATCCTCAGCCACAACCAACCCTGTCAGCTCTGTCTATCTCCTGCATGTACTCACGGGTTTAGTGGATTATATGACCAAGTTGTGCATTTGTGAATGCCTTGGAACAATGTGTTGTGCTGTGTGATATTTAGACTGCATTATCTCATGTGGAGATGGGTCTCTGGGCCACCTGCTGGGGAGTTTCAGAATTGCATGTCCTATCATATTGTGGTGGTGGTGGTTGTCAACACATTGCTATGGCAAGGGGCCAATATAAGTGGGCAAAGAAACTACATGAGGGATGCAAGTTTGGCTTTAAGAGCAAAATAGTTTTATTGCATACTGAATACTTGTATTATTTTCTCCCAGATGTGTCCAGTTCCACTACTTTGCACTCTGAAGCCCTCCAGGACACAGTGTAAGGCTCGCCTGTCTATTTAATTTATCAATAGTGTTTTAATGGTGCAACACTCAGAACACTCTGACGTTGTGACTGTGGTTTGACCCGTCCCAACAGTGAGACTGAACCAGCAGATGACATGCACGCTGAACTGGCTGAGGATGAGGACGGAGAGGTAGAAACTGTGTGTGTGTGTGTGTGTGTGTGTGCGTGTGCGCGTGCGCGTGTGCAGAGTAACTGTAACATATGTGCAGACACATGCCCAAAACCAAAAACATTGGCCATGCATGAATGTCCTACAGGAGGAAGAGGAGGAGGAGGTTGAACCTGAGATAGACCCAGACCCAGTAGAGGAGGAGGAGGAGGAGGATGATGAGGAAGATGACGATGGGAGTGGGATGAATGGGGGTTCGGACGGTGAGTGTGATGGTGATGAGTTGGATGACCTGCCCAGCTCACGGGGTGGTCGCTGGAAAGGCCCCATCTCCCGTAAGGCCAGCCAGACCAGCGTCTACCTGCAGGAGTGGGACATTCCCTTCGAACAGCTGGACCTGGGAGAGCTCATTGGGAAGGTGAGAGAGCAATAGAACACACTGTTTTCACTGGAGATAACCTTTTCAATGATCGAGCTACATATGCATGAAACTATCAGTGTTTTCTATTCAAACCCATTGAATGTGTGTTTCTGAAAGTGTCATTAAATCACTCCCTCCTTCACTCCAGGGCCGTTGGGGCAAGGTGCATAAGGGGCGTTGGCATGGCGAGGTGGCCATCCGGCTGCTGGAGATAGATGGGAACAACCAGGACCACCTGAAGCTGTTTAAGAAGGAGGTGATGAACTACAGACAGACCCGCCACGAGAACGTGGTCCTCTTCATGGGGGCATGCATGGCTCCGCCCCACCTCGCCATCATCACCAGGTAGGGGGAGGGGCTAACTTACATCCCAAATTAATATCTCTTTGGTATATTCAGTCCACCATAGCTGTTGTTTACTTGTTCAGTTCCATTTGTTCATTCAAATGTTTCTCTCCAGTTTCTGTAAAGGGAGGACACTATACTCTGTGGTTCGGGACACCAAAAACACACTGGATATAAACAAGACGAGGCAAATCGCTCAAGAAATTGTAAAGGTGAACTTCTATTCCTGTTCGGTCCTTTCAGATTTGTATAGGTAGATGGGCAATGTTGACATATACAGTATGTGTAATATATATTTACTGTATGTCCTTATTTCCTTACTTTAATCCACACAGGGAATGGGCTACCTGCATGCCAAAGGCATTGTCCACAAGGACTTGAAGTCAAAGAACGTCTTTCATGACACCAATAAAGTGATTATTACAGACTTCGGCCTGTTTGGGATCTCTGGAGTGGTTCAGGAGGGGAGGTATGGACTCTAAATATTGGTTCCTTCAGCTATCATCTCAGCTGGTGGATGCTCTGTGGGTCTGTGTTCCCCTACCAGTGGCTTCTTATTGTGTGTGTGCGTGTGTTTTCACTCACAGGCGAGACAACGAGCTGAAGCTTCCACATGGCTGGATCTGTTACCTGGCGCCAGAGATCGTACGCAGGATGAGCCCTGGAAACAACGAGGACCGCCTGCCCTTCTCCAACGCTGCAGACGTCTACGCCTTTGGGTACGCTCTCTAAGCAGATTCCGAAGTACCTTTTCTTTATCATTAATAGCAGAATAGTTTCTCTTTGAGACTGCTTCACTTTACAGTTAACTGGTTCTGGGGAATGACCATATTGCTGGTTGCCCCCTTGTAGCACCATTTGGTACGAGCTCCAAGCCAGGGACTGGCCTATCACCAACCAGCCTGTGGAGGCTACCATCTGGCAGGTGGGGAGCGGCGAGGGCATCAAGAAGGTCCTGGCAGAGATCAACCTGGGCAAGGAGGTCACGGTGTGTGGAGGGGGGAAGCACTTATGTGAGAGGAGCTGGAGTGGAGCATGCCCAATTTGACTGGAGCCCGGCGCGAGATTCCCAAAGGCTGGAGCGAAATTGAGGCGGGCGAGAAGGCCTACGCTCCAGCCTTTGGGAATCTCGCAGCAGTAGCGCTCACTTCAGGAGCTCAGGGCATGCCCGGCCCAGCATGCATTTGTAGTCTACTTGTGTGCTTCTATAGCCCCTTGCTTTAGCTACTGTCATGTACTTAACTAAATATTTTCATAAAGAAACTGATAGAACACACAGGTGCTAAATCAAGGTGACTTACAAAGATGAGGACCAAGAGCAAGAGAGGGAGTGTGGTGATGTAGTGTCCACAACTAAAGAATCATTGTGGCATCTGAAAAGACACATATCCCGAAAGCATGAGTGGGATTTCCAACCGCTCATCTCCGCTCACATGCTCTGGTGCCAGATCACGTTGTGGTGGAATCAGGTAGAAATCTATGCACATACTTTTTGGGGGGAATTGCATCTTTCTTAATCCTAGCAGGGTAAGTGAGGGTATTTGCTCATGCTATGTTTTTAAAGGATGACCTTGATAGAGTAGAGAAGAAATTAAAGCTGACTACAGGATACATCTCTGCATTGTGTTGGCATGAAGTGATGACGTTAATCCTTCCTGTCTGTGCAGGAAATCCTGTCTGCCTGCTGGGCCTACGACCTGAGGGAGCGGCCCACCTTCACCCAACTGGCAGACATGCTGGAGAAGCTGCCCAAACTCAACCGGAGACTGTCCCACCCTGGACACTTCTGGAAGTCTGCAGAGTACGTATCCTAGAGGTGGAGGTATGGGAGTAGGACATGCCTGCCCGCCCTGCCATGCACTCTGACCCCTGACTGGGTTCTGACTCATCTGGAATGGACTTGTGTATGAAACAAAGGGGTTCAGCTGAAGGCATGTAAAAGATGACCCCCAGATTGCTGTGCGGTATTAGGGCCACTGATGTCACTGATGGGGACTAGGCAGGGGATGACTGAGTTGACTCTTGGTAGTAGTTTATAGTCATGAGCCACATACCCTCTTGATGGTCCATTACAGATACGTTGACCACTGTAATATGAGTGACAGTGGTTTCTAATGGTGAAGCATTTAGAAATGAACCATTATATGTGACGCTAAGGGAATTTTCTGTTTTATCTTCTGTTTCCCAAACTTTCTCCTCCAGGATGTGACTGTGAGTGCACTTTTCTGTTTAAAAGCATTGTTTTGTCCCTCCCTTTCCTGGACTTTTTCCTGACCTGCTCTGTACCCATACACCTCCCCACCCCTTTCTTCTCATATGTTAGGTGTACAGTACCTGGTCCAGATTTGTCTCTCCACCTTCACTCATCTCCTGCCATCTCTCTCCTGCTCGCTCTCTGTAACTTCCTCATTCACTACATACTGCACGTCTGTCACTCAAAGGCTCATGGGTGGAGTCTTCTCTACACATGAACTATTTGTCCAGTAAGAGCCCCTACCAGTTCAACAACTCTCTGCTAGTGGAGCTAGCTACTGGTCTTATGTTTGTTTTCAAACAAGCTGTCCTTTGCCAACACTATCAGTAATGATGCCACTGATGCCCCAACAAATTGTGCCCGCATAGCATGCCAGAGCTTGAATGGGAAGAGAAGCGCTTACCAGCTTGCATGGTGTTTGCAATGGTCTGTTGAGACACTGCATGGGCTTGTAAATCCTGAAAGAGGTTTTTGTGATGAGAAGGCTCATTTGAGATTCCTGTGGTGCAGAAATCTGGGCCCTTGTTTCATGTTGAAGTATTTACCTGTCTCTTCTACTCCACCGGTCTTCTTCTAAAATCATTCTCTTAATTTTAACCTGTTATTATATTTTCACTAACAGTCTCTAACCTCCATGTTTCATTTGTTCTCTCTCTTTCTGTTTTCTCTCTTCCTAATATAGGTTGTAGCCGTCACTATGAAATATAAGCAATGCAAAACAAAGCCTGGGTCTGCCTTGCATGCTCCTGAAATCCTTAACTCTTAGGATTGATCAAAGCATTGACTCTGCCTGACACAGACACTGCTTCCACTAACCCACAGCCTGATCTTCCATGTCTATTAAACTGTAGTGTTTGGTTGTGTGGGAGACGAGGGTGCTGGACTGAGGATGCCGCGGGTAGTGCTTCGCTACCTCCCCTCAACTTTCCTTCCTTCGTCTCAAAACATATTGCCTTCATTTTTTTTCTACTGTTGCTTTTTGGACTATCTGAGGCTTGTGAATAACCGGCTTGTGGTGTCTGTTCTGAGACTGACCGGTGTGCTCTGGTATGAGCCCGGTGGCTGACGGCTGCTCTGCTGTGCTCTGCTCCGTCTGCAGCCTGCCCTGCTCTCCCTCCTCTCTGTGCTGCTGTGATGTGGTTCTTCCTACTGGGGGCTCCCAGACGATGCGACCCAGACACTTGCTGGACCAAAACAATGGTTGTAACTCCTATCCTCAATGGACCACTGCATTCACTCCTTCCTCTTTTCTCATTGTGGTCTAGAAGCTTCGGGCTGCTTGAGTGATGTAATCCAACTGCCTCTTGACTCTTACCCTTCAGCTCTCTGCAGTTTTTCAGTGGCATGCGCTGCGACACCGTCACCGTGCTGCCCTCTGTCTGCCTCCTGCACACGACCTGTACACATTATTTCAACAGGAGAAAAAATTATAAGATACAAACTTTTACCTTTAGTTGTTGGTTCCTATTTTGAGAAATCATTTACAGTGTTTGTTTTTTTGTTTCATAAAGTTTGAAAGGACTAAGGTCTCAGGAGTTGCGAGAGCATGATTGAATTGACTCATGTCTCTGTGTTGCTTGTCTGAGCAGAATCTGATGAAACCATACATTTGAAAACAGCTCATTGCATAAATGAAGAATGAATATGTTGAAACCACAGCCTCAGAGGTGTCAGCATGCGATGTGATCTTCCTCTCATCTCACTACACACTGGGAATGGAATCATGTTGGTTATTTAGGACTGAAGGTATTTGATAATGAAGCGAGTGCCCTGATTATTAAAATGCATAAGAGGGAGCCACGGAGAAGCAGGGATGCCTTCTCTCAGCCTGGGAGCGCTGTAGAGAGCTAGATCAAGTCAAGTAGTATAGTAGATTCATTTACAGCGCCCAAAAAATAGAACAGAAACCTGGCACCAAGGTGTCCTATAATTTACTCCTTAAACATGACCACATGTGCGCGCTTGTCTGTATTCCGTTAGTGATGGCCAGCTTCAGTTGGTGTGCTTGTATTTGTGTGTGTTTGTGAGTGTAAGTGAGTGTATTGTATTGAAATATATAGGGTTGATTTAGTGAAAGACTGCAGTAAATGTATTGATGATATCAATGGTATGTAAGATATACATGTAGATACATTATTTAATGTACAGCTAATTAACTCTTTTAATATTTGTACAAACATTTTATATGTACAATACATCGCATTTTGAAATAGGTACTGCTCCCCTATTACAGATGTATATATCTTTATATTTTTTCATGTACAAAATACTGTAAAAATACTGTACATTTCTTTTTGAATGGGTCAATTCATGTTTTTTATGTCATGTAAAAATTCATATTTTTGTATTGCATGTGGCTACCATTCTGTGAACACAGTTTCTGTTTTCATCCTTGAAAGAATAAAATGAAGCTTGTTATGTCATAATTTGTTTGAGCTGAATTGAATAAAGTATTTTAGTTATGTTATGGGCTTTTACAGTCAGTTATATTTAGTTACTGGTCACTCTGTACCCATGCCATATGTTCAAAAGATATGATGGGGAGTAAGGCCATTAAAAACAAATATCTAAATGAATTAACATATCTAGAGACTAGTGTAGTATATTTTATTCAAATTACTTTTTCATTTTGTTTTAGTTTGTAGCTATCCCTTGTGGGCTCGTTAGACGAAGAGGCCCAGGGCTGTCCAAAAAAATGTTAGGTGTCAAATGTATGGAAAGCCATTTGGGTCAAGAAGAACGTGGTCAAATCGCGATCTTTTTAATGCTAAGAGTGTGAAGTAAGCCGGTGCAGGCGCTAAGTTAACGTGTTCACGCACTAAGTTAACGCCTACCCGCATCAAATAAGCGCGTGCAAATGTGCTTGCAGGGGGTCTAACGTGCTAAATAAACGGCTGTAAGCGGTCCTGCACACGTCAAATTAACGCCTAGAGCTGCTAAATATACAAGTACACACAGTGGCAGATTTAGGTATAGGCATCTTGCCGGGGGCGGCACGGGGCGCCCACACAAAAAAATTGGAATGGTGACATTTGCGCGATCGGTTTTCTATCGCTCATTTGCACGTCACGTCAGTGATATGTCACCGTGTTGGACTGTTGGTCAATTAACCTTGTCGGAGTGGGCGCCCTGATTCTAGTTTGTTAGCTAGGCAAGAAGATCTCCCACTCAGAAGTACGAGATGGGGAGGGGGGTGGGGTAGGTTGACCTCAGGTCTCCCCACTGGAAGCCCAGGTAGGGGGAGTGGGGGAATCTATCAAATAGCACACCTATAACTTTGTACAGTACTAATGCAATTAGTAAAATCAGTCACACTAAGAAATGATACCAAATAAACCACAATTCATTCATAATACTGTGAATATATAGTTTCACAGACATATTGTTGCATTTTTTTCTGGTTTGTGTGAAATGGTTAAGAATAATATAAAACCAGTCTGCACACCACCAATTGGTTTAGTCTTGACTCTTGGTTGACAGTGTTGGGGGATGGGTAATGTATTGATGCTCGAGTGCCAAATCAACGCAAATGGATAAGAAAAGGTCTAAGCTATCAGGTGCCCAGTTTAGGAAAAAGAGTAAAGAAGAGAAATGTGCAAAAGATAAAAGGTATGCAGCTATGTCATCTCTTTATGAGTATTATTATTTAATTTTTTAATTGTATTTATTTTAATTAATCAGGTAGGCTAGTTGAGAACAAGTTCTCATTTACATCTGCGTCCTGGCCAAGATAAAGCAAAGTAGTTCGACACATACAACACAGTTACACATGGAATAAACAAACATACAGTCAATAATACAGTAGAAAAAAGGATATATAACGTTAGTGTGTGCAAATGAGGTAAGATAAGGGAGGTAAGGCAATAAAATAGGCCATAGTGGCGAGGTAATTACGATAAAGCAATAATATTAATATTGTGCATGTAATGAAATAGGGTAGTATAACACTTATGTTTGTTAGCCTATGTTGCTTGCTATGTTATTACACATGGGGCGACAATATTTTGTTTTCTGTCCAACTAGCTTACTTAACATTGGCTATATGTTCGCCCAGGGAGCCATACAAGCTAGAACCGCCACTGCCTACACGCTAACTTACCGCATTCTTTAACATGCTGATTTTACCAGCCAATTTCCCTAGCTCCTCCTTTCAACCACATTTCACAGTTTAAAGGAACTTTATTTTCAACCACATTTCACAGTTTAAAGGAACTTTATTTTCCACTGCAAGCAGAGTATGGACCTTCACAATGTAACGGGTTTGGCTTTGAAAATTGTTATTACTGAATCATAAAGTTTATCAGCTAGTTTACAGTGGAAGGATCTGTTTCTCATCACTGGCTATCCACATGTTTCCCGTGTCCCATGATGCCTTGCGCGAATTATGGACGTTATTTTCGGTTTGACGTAAACAAACGGTTTCTTCATTCATTCATGAAGAGCTTGCCAAACTAATAATGATGTGGGAACACAACCTGATGGAGAACAAAAATGGTAATATTAGCCTACCTTTACCCTCCATAATAGATGGTTGGGAAGATGACGTGAAGAAGTGACCTCGTATCACGTACGGTAGTGTATTTACTTACTTTGTTAAATCCGTAGCAGGCGATGAGCAACTTAAAATGTTTGGAGGCGTACCAATACCTACACAGTAACAAAGTCGGTCGGGTGTTGTTGAAGGATGTTGGAGACGACCTTGTCTACCTAAAAGCAGACAGCCAAGTCAGAGCCTGCGTGCATCTCATCACAAGGCGTGGGTACTTGCATCAACGACAGGTGTCACACAGACAGCGGGTTGCTTATGTATTGCAGGGCCAGGACGCTCTTGTAGTCATGCTGCAGCAATTCTGTGGAAGGTCAATAAAGTAACGACCAAAAATGACATGAAAGTGCAGGACATCGGGTACTCCAGGAGACGTTTGGGAAACACTGGGTTAGATAATAACTAAAAATATTTTCTTCAATGTAGGTTGAGAGTGCAATCGGGCAAGGCGAAACAGGAATGGCATGCACTGATGTGCAAAGAAGTGGAACTCAGATGTGAGGAAGAATGTAGGGCTGAGGAAGGCAAAACACATGAATTTTAAACACCACAGACCCCACCACACATATCCAGGCCCATCAACGTTATCACAGGACGATTCCACAACCTCCCCCCGACTTTTCAGGAACCATGCAGAGTTCACAAGCCACATCAACTTCTCAGTAATGGCGCCACTATTTCGTCTCCAGACAAATGGTGTTCTTTAGCTAAGTTACAGAGCAGATGTAGACAGCAGCAGCAAGTCAGGACTAAGCCAACATGATTCAGCCCACACAAACACACTGTGTCACACTGAACACAGCACAACACTAACCTGTAGGAAGTGCACAATGTTTTATGAGGCCTACATCAAATGATCCCCCGTACAAGCAAGTGCTTCACAGCTATGGCATGATGCTAGGAAGCTGTGTCTAACAGCCAGCACAGTGAAACGAGTCCCCAAACGAAACACCACAGATCCCCAAAAAATGTGTAAATGAGCATTGCAAAGAAAGCATTGCAAAGAAAATGAGGTCAATGTCATCACACTCCTGGAGAGCAGAGGGCATGTTGTGGAGAACAGAGGCCTGGTGGTGCACCCTGACCATCCTTGGTTGGGAGCCAGCCCAGATGGGATCCTTGGTTGGGAGCCAGCCCAGATGGGATCCTTGGTTGGGAGCCAGCCCAGATGGGATCCTTGGTTGGGAGCCAGCCCAGATGGGATCCTTGGTTGGGAGCTAGCCCAGATGGGATCCTTGGTTGGGAGCCAGCCCAGATGGGATCCTTGGTTGGGAGCCAGCCCAGATGGGATCCTTGGTTGGGAGCCAGCCCAGATGGGATCCTTGGTTGGGAGCTAACCCAGATGGGATCCTTGGTTGGGAGCCAGCCCAGATGGGATCCTTGGTTGGGAGCCAGCCCAGATGGGATCCTTGGTTGGGAGCCAGCCCAGATGGGATCCTTGGTTGGGAGCCAGCCCAGATGGGATCCTTGGTTGGGAGCCAGCCCAGGATGGGATCCTTGGTTGGGAGCCAGCCCAGATGGGATCCTTGGTTGGGAGCCAGCCCAGATGGGATCCTTGATGCAACACAGCTCCTTGAGATCAAGCGCTCCTTCAAGAGTTCCACGTCTCTGACAGAATTTCTGAGTCGGCCAAATGGTGACATCAAAAGCTTGGATAATGGACAGTACCTAATTCGTCCTAATGGGAAAGATGGATACAACCTTCAGGTGGGTAAAAATGGACAGTACCTAATTCGTCCCAATGGAAAAAATTGATACAACCTTCAGGTGGGTAAAAATGGACAGTACCTAATTCATCCCAATGTAGAAAATGGATACTACCTTCAGGTGGGTAAAAATGTTTTCAAGAAAATAGATTATTAGCTGTATTATTACAAGTATTGAACATTGTATTGTAAACTCTTACTAATCAGAATTTTGTGGCAATGTGCTTTCTTATTCCTTCTTTCAGACACATGTGACCATGATGTGCCTGGGCCTACAGAGCTGCAAGCTGGTCATCTGGACACCAAGCGAGCACATAGAAGTGGGCATTCCATTTGATAAAGACTACACAGATGCACATGTGCAACAGCTGCAGAAGTTCTACTTTTTACACATACTACCTAGGTTGGCTGAAAAGAAGATACATCTCTGCCCAAAGTACCTGGAGCTCTTTAAGTAAATGGGAGTGAGCAGTAGATTGAATATGCTGGGCATACACAATTCAATTAGTTTGAGCGTGCACTTACTTCATTAAGTACTGTTTTAATAAATATATTAAATACATAAGATACTCATAGATTAGATCATCAATTTATTAAAGAGATATACCTACACAAACACAGTGTAATGATCTCGCCAGTTTATTTTTCATAGGACAGAACCAGTTAAAATAGTCAAGTGTGTACAGGCAGTTGTGAGCTGACAAAACAATGATTTAATACAAATACAGCTAATAATTGGAATAAAAGAATGATACAAATGCTGACAATGTTTTGCAGTTCATTAATAGGAATAAAGTGATGTACATTTTAGGAATACATAAACGATCTGTGCATGTTGTTAGTCATTTTGATTGTGTTAGACATTAGTGATGGGCATTCCGCCTCTTTTCAGTGAGTCGGCTCGTTCGGCTCAGCTTACCATAAAGAGCCGGCTTGTTTGGCTCCCAAACGGCTCTTTAAAAAAAATGTGTTTTGTATTTTTTCAAGTCAAACAGTTTGCGATAGTTTGACTATGATTGGTGTTAAAACAATTCTAATTAAATGATTAAATGAAATCATACTCTACCTTAACCACAATGTATTTAAAAATGCATTGTTTTTTTATGAAAAAAATGCTATTAAACATTTGCAGTTAAAGTATAACTTTTTAATGTATATAAACAAAGTGCATAGAAATCTAACAATTCAAAATGAATACAATCTGAACAACATAATAAAATATTGCACCATATCTATCACGTTCACTGTCCTCAAACTCCCTGTCATAAATCAGCCAAGGCGCAGAGTGCCGGTAATTCCACATACTTTATTTGAAGATAACCGAACAAAACAATAAACAGGTAAACAGAAATAAACGTGATGCAACTGTGGCGCATACAACACTCATATAAATAATAATTACCCACAAACACAGGTGGGGAAAAGGCTGCCTAAGTATGATTCCCAATCAGAGACAACGATAGACAGCTGCCTCTGACTGGGAACCATACCCGGCCAAAACAAAGAAATACGAAAACTAGATCGCCCACCCCACATCACACCCTGACCTAACCAAAACTAGAGGAAATAAAACGTCTCTCTAAGGTCAGGGCGTGGCAGTACCCCTCCACAAAGGTGCGGACTCCCGGCCGCAAACCTGAACCTATAGGGGAGGGTCCGGGTGGGCATCTACCCATGGTGGGCGGCTCCGGTTCGGGGCGTAGCCCCCGCTTGGACCGTGGATCGTCGGAGAAGGAACCGGACCGTGGATCATCGCCGGAGGTTCTGGACTGTGGATCGCCGCCGGAGGCTCTGGACTGCGGACCGCCGCCGGAGGCTCTGGACTGTGGACCGCCGCCGGAGGCTCTGGACTGCGGACCGCCGCCGGAGGCTCTGGACTGGGGACCGCCGCCGGAGACTGGACTGGGGACCGTCGCTGGAGGCGCCGGACTGGGGGATGTCGCTGGAGGCGCCGTGCCATGGATCATCACTGGAGGCTTCTTATGTGGAGCTGGAACAGGTCTCACCGGACTGGGGAGACGCACTGGAGACCGGGTGTGCAGAGCAGGCACAGGGTATACTGGGCCGTGGAGGTGCACTGGAGGTCTGGAGCTTAGGGCTGGCAGAACCCGTCCTGGCTGGATGCTTACTTTAGCCCAGCAAGTGTGGGGCGCTGGCACAGGACGAACTGGGCTGTGCAGGCACACTGGTGACACAGTGCGTAGAACTGGCGCAGGATATACTGGGCCGTGGAGGCGTACTGGAGGTCTGGAGCATAGGGCTGGCACAACCCGTCCTGGCCGGATGCTCAGTTTAGCCCAGCAAGTGCGGGGCGCTGGCCCAGGACGAACTGGGCTGTGAAGGCGTACTGGCGACACAGTGCGTAGAGCCGGCGCAGGATATCCTGGTCCGAGGAGGTGTACTGGAGACCAGGAGCGCTGAGCCGGAACAATCCGTCCTGGCTGAACGCCCACTCTATCACGGCAAATGCGGGGCGCAGGCACAGCGCGCACCGGGCTATGAATGCGCACTGGAGATATCGTGCGCATCACCGCATAACACGGTGCCTGGCTGTTCACCTGATCCCCACGGTAAGCACGGGGAGTTGGCTCAGGTCTGAACCCTGACTTAGCCAATCTCCCCATGTGCCCCCGTCCCAAAAAATTTGGTGGGCTGCCTCTCGTGCTTGCCTCGTTGTTGATTCTCCCCGGTCCAGCTCGTCTTCCCAGTAAGCGCACGCTGCTTGGCCTTCTTGTGGTGGGTAATTCTATCACGTTCACTGTCCTCAAACTCCCTGTCATAAATCAGCCAAGGCGTAGCGTGCCGGTAATTCCACATACTTTATTTGAAGATAACCGAACAAAACAATAAACAGGTAAACAGAAATAAACGTGACGCAACTGTGGCACATACAAGACTTATAGAAATAATAATTACCCACAAACACAGGTGGGGAAAAGGCTGCCTAAGTATGATTCCCAATCAAAGACATCGATAGACAGCTGACTCTGATTGGGAACCATACCCGGCCAAAACAAAGAAATACGAAAACTAGATTGCCCACCCCACATCACACCCTGACCTAACCAAAACTAGAGGAAATAAAACGTCTCTCTAAGGTCAGGGCGTGACAATATCAAAGAAAAATAAATAACAATGTGCAAAACTGCAGCATTCCACTTAAAACATTAAATTGGTCCCTCTTTTCTCTCTCTTCTTTATTGCCATGTTATAATCAGCAGCACACGGCAATGCTGACCATATTTTGCTTTTATGAGAGATTTGCATTCAGAAATGCAAGCTGCTTCACTTTTGAAGGGCTGATGCAGTTTCTTCTCTCAGTAATTATTTGTCCCGTTTTCGAGAAGACCTCAGAGGGAACGGATGTGGCCACTATGCAGAGTCTCCCTGCCATGACTTTAGTAAGCCGTGGGTAGACCGAGGCCTTGTTCTTCCACCAGCTCAGAGAATCTGCAGATCTTTGGAGGAGGGGCTCCTTGAAAGAAGATCGGACCTCCATTATGGCATCTGCTGAGGGATTCCTTCGTGCTCCATCCCAGTTGCTCTCTCGTCAAACAGCATCCAAACAGCAGACATTTGTGGCACCACTGCTGGTGCTTCTGCTCCATCTGATCCCTCTTCTTCCTGGTGCCTGAGCCAGCTGAATGCTGGGGCTGTCCCTCCCCGCTGCTGAGGTTATTCTTTGAAAGAGCCTCATCAATCACTCTGACATCACTGAAGGCTAACTTCTTAAACCTTGGGTCAAGTGCAGCGGTTTCTGATAGCACGTGATTATATTCCATTGTGTGGAACTTTCTGTCCATTGATGAACATAGGGTGTCCATCAACTGTGTCACATGTCCTGTGGTTACATTTGCTTCTCTCTGGCGGCTAGCTGTGATTCGCTGCAGACCCTTACACAGGAGTATCATTTTTGAGGCTGGCACATAGCTGAAAAGAGAGAACAGTAACTTATTAGTTCAGGTTCATGTTTTTCCTACTGAATACTACAATCTCATCTACTGCTCATATACATATATAATACTGGATTAAACAATGATGTAGTAATAACTGCTTACTGTACCTCTCTCCACTGATCTCCACAGTGACCAGCTAAAAGGGTTTCAGGACTCTGCACACCTCCACCACCTCCCATTCCTCTTGGGTCAGAGCATCAACAGGTGCATTGACAATGGCCAGGGTAGAGATGATGGCATCCTTTGACTCACGAAACCGCTTCAACATATAAAATGTTGAATTCCACCTTGTAGTGCAGTCCTGTTTAGGTCTCAGCTCAGGCATCCCCATCTGGCGTTGTGTAGACTTTAGTTTTTCAGCACCTACTGTGCTCCTGTGGACGTATTCCATAGCTGCTTTCACTTTGTCCACAGTGGGCTTCATCACCTTCAGAGCATCTCTTACAATCAGGTTGATTGTGTGGGCAAGACATGGATGATGGGTCCATTTAAAAAAATGAATGGCTTCTTCTGATATGTGAGCCGGCTCCCAACGTTCACCTACAAGAGCCGGCTCTTAGAACCAACTCGTTCGCGAACGACCCATCACTATTAGACATTGTGTCTATTTGCTAGAAATAAGCTCCCCTCTCAGATTTACAAGAGCTGCACAAATGTATGTTGTCAATTTTAGGGACCAAACTAATAGGCACAGTTTGAGAGAATCTTGTACACCTTAAGCCGCCTTATTTCTCGTTCCACATGAATACGACATTAGCAATGTGTAATGTGCTGAGTGACCTGCTTATTTATCAACTGGCATTGCTTGCGTGTAAATGCTGGTAAGAACAAGCGTACACTCCGTTCCTCTAGCAAGTCCCTAATTGTGAAGCCACGGTCCCCCGTCACCTCATCTCCAGCATGCAAATGGTCGAGAAACCCTGAGTTCTGTGTTATGAACCTATCGCTACATTTCCCAATATAAGCCTCTGTAATGAACATAACCATTCCTGTTGGAGCAGTTGCACTAGATATTTTACAGTATTACTGGCATAGTAGTGATTGTAAGATTCAGTTCTTGAGTCCAGATGTTTAGCCTTCTGCAAAACACTTATTGTGCAGTCATTAACACAAGTTGTTTTTGAGAAATTATCCTGAAAAACCTGTGGCATAGTAGCCTTTATCGTCTCATGAGGCAGCCATGGAATGAGATCCTTGGTGTACTCAGCAATGCTCAGCAATGACATCTATCCAGAATTTCAATGTTTTACTGACCTGACCGGGTGACCTTTTGAAGTGTCTTGCTAAATCAGCTATAACAAAGTTTCAAGTATCAACAGAATTTGGTCTACAACCGGCATTGTTGATGATGTGGGGGCAAAACCTTGTAAGCAAGACACGAGTTGAATTCTAGTAGTGAAATCCCTCTGTACAGCAGACAGTCTGCATCATCTTTCAATGTAAGCGCCAAGCATACATAGATTAGACAACTGAGATACTCCAAAAACATCCTGCTCAAAATCTATGTTGTCTCTATTTTGCTTTATCATTGACTAAAGGAAGACAAGCTCCCTAAATGTGACTTATCGGATAGTACTGAAGCAGGACATGTTTTGAGTTACGTTTTTAGCCCAAAGCCTTGTATTTAAGCAAAACAACAGCTGAAGGTAGGCAATTTCTTCAGCCTGACTGGCTGTCTGTCATTTCAATGCTAGTGCTAGCAGCGCTAGCTCGCGATTAGCATAAAGACACTGAAAAGCTCACATAAAGCAAATTTGGCTAGTGACAACCTTGTAAAACCTTTGCTAACATCTACAACATGTCAGCTTTAGAACAGAGTAGACTTTAATGTGCACGTTCACTTTGTTTTTGGAATATTTACATTCCATCGAAGCTTATTAGGGTAAAATAACAACTTCAGGCATATGTTTCAGTATGATATATTGGATAAAGTAATAAAGACAGACACCAATATCTAGTTCAATAGCCTTGTTCATGCATTGTACAAATCCCTACCCGCGGAGTCCGGGGAACAGTCCGGCTAGTCGATTACCTATCAACTAGACTCCGTAACATCATCCTTTTCAATAGAAAGTGCAAACATAACAGCATAACATTAAATTCTTAACAATCAAGTCATAACAATTGAAAAAGCATGACATTTTCTTTTTACTTCAGTTGTCATCTTCCTTTCTTTTTTCTTTTTTTTATAAACAGAGGACAAGTTAACACAGTCTCTTGCTTACAGAGTAAGCCTATCCGGTGGCTTGCACAGCCGACCCACCCGTGAGTAAGTATGGGCTCTGATAGGGGTAGGATTAGGGCCACGAGCTGGAGAGCTTGGTGGGGTAGAAGCCTCACCTTCAGTTGGCTCATGTCTCAATTCTGCGCCTCTTACCCTTAGGCCTGGACTGTGATCCAGCTCATCTAGGTGAGTGTATGGCGTGTTCTGGTTTGTCTGCTCTGCTACACGCAGATCCACCCGATTGCGACGATAGAGGGAGCCACCAACATCCACCAGGTAAGAGCGTGGTGCAACTCTCTGTAGGCACGTGCCCAGCCTCCAAAGTCCTGTGTGGTCTCCCAGCAGCGGTTTCATCCTTATCGTTTCACCCACCTCCAGCTCTGGTAGGTCTCGAGCAGTCCGGTCGTAGAAGCACTTAGCGAGCTGCTTCCTGTGACGCAGTTTTTCCGTGACGCCAACCATGACGCAGGGCTCAAGTAGCTTGTTAGCTACGGGGATGGTAGTCTTCAGACGTCTGGACAGAAGGCGTTGTGCTGGGCTGCTGTCCATGTTTTCGGTGGGTGTGTTCCTCCACTGTAAGATCGCTTTCCATGGGTCGTTGCTGTCGCGCACGGCCCTGCTTAACAGTTTTTTTGCAATCTTGACAGCTGACTCTGCCTTGTCATTTGCTTTTGGAGGTCACGTGGTCAAACTCCCATTCTGAGGCGAAACGCTTGAACTGTGCAGTGAATTGTGGGCCATTGTCCGTGATTACCTTGTCAGGCTGACCTTGCCTGGCAAACTACGCCTTGCAGCGCTTTATGACCGTCTCTGCAGGCAAGTCAGGGAGCAGTTGTACATCTCAGGTCCTGGCTTGTAAATGACTTTCAGGCTGTAGTTTTGCAGAGTCAGGAGCATGCTTTGAAGCCTCTTGGGCGCGTTGAGGAGAGGTTTACTGAATATGGCAATGAGTGGTTTGTGGTCAGTTTCAGCGGTGACCAGCTCTCGACCATATAAGTAGTGATGGAATCACTGGCAGGAGAAGATGATGCTGAGGCACTCTCTCTTTCTCAATTTCTGTTCGGTGGGGGTGAGCGCTCTCGAGGCAAACGCAACGGGCTGGCCTTCCTGCATAAGGCAGCATCCAAGTCCCCTTTGGCTGGAGTCGCTCTGGATTGTGACAGGCTTCGTGACGTCATAGTAGCGCAACACTGGCATGGATGAAGCCAGAGATTTCATCTCCTGCACCGCGGCCTCGTGCTTGGGTAGCCAGTGCCATGGTGTGTCTTTGTCCAGCAACCGGCGCAGAGGCTCACAGACTGCTGATAGGTGTGGCATGAACTTTGCAAGATAGTTTGCAAAACCGATGAGACGCTGTACTCCTTTCGCATCAGACGGGTTTGGCATGTCGAGGATTGCTCAGACCTTGTCTGGGTCCGGCTTCAGGCCTTTTGCCGAGAGAATGTGGCCATGGTAGTGGACGTCTTTCACCTTGAACTGCAGCTTCTTCAGGCCAAGACGAAGCTTAAAACCTCTTACATCTACACGTTCCGCTAGCGGAACGTCTGCTCCAATATCCAATGATGGGCGGGGCGCGAAATTCAAACTCCTCTAAATCCGAAAACTTACACTTTTCAAACATATGACTATTTTACAGCTATTTAAAGACAAGACTCTCCTTTATCTAACCAAACTGTCCGATTTCAAAAAGGCTTTACAGCGAAAGCAAAACATTAGATTATGTCAGCAGAGTACCCAGCCAGAAATAATCACACAGCCATTTTTCAAGCTAGCATATCATGTCACATAAACCCAAACCATAGCTAAATGCAGCACTAACCTTTGATGATCTTCATCAGATGACACACCTAGGACATTGTGTTATACAATACATGCATGTCTGTTCAATCAAGTTCATATTTATATCAAAAACCAGCTTTTTACATTAGCATGTGACGTTCAGAACTAGCATTCCCACCGAACACTTCCGGTGATTTTACTAAATTACTCACGATAAACGTTCACAAAAAGCATAACAATTATTTTAAGAATTATAGATACAGAACTCCTCTATGCACTCGATATGTCCGATTTTAAAATAGCTTTTCGGATGAAGCACATTTTGCAATAATCTAAGTACATAGCCCGGCGTTACAGGGCTAGCTATTTAGACACCCTGCAAGTTTAGCCTTCACCAAAATCACATTTCCTATAAGAAAAATGTTCTTACCTTGCTTGTTCTTCATCAGAATACACTGCCAGGACTTCTACTTCAATAACAAATGTAGGTTTGGTCCCAAATAATCCATCGTTATATCCAAACAGCGACGTTTTGTTCGTGCGTTCTAGACACTATCCCAACGCTAAATCTCGGCCACGAGCATGACGCAAAATATGACAAAAAATTTCTAAATATTCCATTACCGTACTTCGAAGCATGTCAACCGCTGTTTAAAACCAATATTTATGCAATTTATCTCGTAGAGAAGCGATAATATTCCGACCGGGAATCTGCCTGTCTGTAAACTGAGGAAAAAACCGAAAGCCGGGGGCGGGGCGTGTCACGCGCCTAAGGCTTAGTCCATTGAGTGACCACTTAGCTTTTGCTCTCCTTTGTTTCAGCCAGGGCTTTGAATTACGTCATTCCTGTTTTTCCCGGGCTATGAGACCTCATTGGAGACGTGCGAAGTGTCACGTAAGAGCAGAGATCCTTTGTAAACGATAGAGATAATAAAGAAGGGCAAGAAATGTTCAGACAGGGTACTTCCTGAACAGAAGCATCTCAGGTTTTTGCCTGCCATAGGAGTTCTGTTATACTCACAGACACCATTCAAACAGTTTCAGAAACTTTGGAGTGTTTTCTCTCCAAAGCTAATAATTATATGCATATTCCAGTTTCTGGGCAGGACTAATAATCAGATTAAATCGGGTACATTTTTTATCCAGCCGTGAAAATACTGCCCCCTAGCCATAAGAGGTTTAACTGATCGACAGCGCTCCATCAGTGCCAGGAGCTTCACATCGTGGTCGCGTTCTGCTTCTTCGTCTGTGTCACCACAGCCTACGATCAGGACATCATCGGCGATGGGTTCAATGCCCTTGAGCCCAGCCAGTAACTCGTGCTGCTTGCGTTGGTATACCTCAGGTGCCACTGAGACACCAAACGGGAGCTTGAGCCAGCGTTTCCGACCCCAGGGGGTCCAGAAGGTAGTCATGAAGCTGCTTTCTTCGTCCAGCTTGCATTGAAGGAATGCATCTCGGGCATCCACCAACGTGAAAATCCTGGCCTTGGGAAGCTTGTAGAGGACATCCTCTAGTGTCGGCATGATGTAGTGGGATCGTTTCAGTGCTTGGTTCAGATGCTTTGGGTCGATGCAGACCCTCAGCTTCTCAGTTTTTTTCCCTATGACCATATTGCTGATCCAGTCAGTTGGTTCGGTCACAGATGTCATGTGTCATATGTTAGTCATATGTTAGTCATAGTCATATGTTTGAGAAATTGAAGTAATGGCATTTCTAAGGTATTTGAATAACGCGCCACAGGATTCCACTGGCTGTTACGTAGGTGGGACGATTTCGTCCCGCCGACCCTAGAGAGGTTAAAGACCATTCAGACTTGAGTGGCTGGAGTCTTTGACAATGACACCAAATGTTGGTGACTGTAGAATTACACTCTCCATTTCCGCCCTGAAGGCTGCGTAGGGTTGGGTGAATTGGTAGCCATAAAACATTGCTGCATGTATCTGCTTCCGGGAAGATCCTGGCAGCCTCATTCTCTTGTTTGTGTAAGAACTGTGGCTGTGGCTCCACTGGCAATCCCAGCCTAGGAATGGCTGAAGCCACTGAAGTGAAAAGGAGAACCTTCTCTAGGGTCAAAGGGTATGTGTTTCCCTCTGAAAAAAGAAGGGAACGGGAGGGGGGACATTAAAGTCCATAAGTAACACTTATTGGAGAACATGATACAGGGGCAAAAACAGAATGAACCTTGCTGCTCATTAACTTCAGCAGTGTTTGGAGGTCAACACTTAAAAATAGGCATTCAGAATAACAAAGCTCAGATACTACCCACAATTCATCTGTAAAAATGTTACAAGACAGTGCTGTTCACTGCGGATATGGCCGGGGTTTGCGGCTAAGGAACATTAGCAAACGAACTAGTAACTCATTTAGCAATCCAGCCATGTAAATACCAGCATTCATTTAAAAAAAATAATATATATATATATATATATATATATACATACATATATAAAATACTCCCTTTGTCTAATCAGACTTACAATATTAGCGACACATAACGTTTGGCCTAAGTTAATTGCACTGCTATTAGCCGAGTGCAGTCATTTAGGATCTGTTTGCAATGGATAAGGAAGTTCCTTCTTAACATCTTCAATTGTGTTGTTGTTGCTTCAAACTGACTGTACACCGATTAAAGAAATCTGGTTGAAAGGAGGAGCTAGGGAAATTGTCTGGTAAAATTAGCATATTAAAGAACGCGTTAAATTACCATGTGTAGGTGTATATTTAGCAGCCGTAGGCATAATTTGACGTGTGCAGGACCACTTGCAGCTGTTTATTTAGCATGTTGGACCACCTGCAAGCACATTTGCACGTGCTTATTTGATGCGTCTATGCGTTAACTTAACGAGTGACTGCGTTAACTTAGCGCCTGCACCTGCTTACTTTACACTCGTAGCATTAAAAATATTGCATTTTTAACACGTGTTTTATGACCCAAACGACGTTCCATACAGTTTTGCAAGTGTCGGCTAACTTGACTGTAGTAATTGAAACGGTGACGCTCAGATAAGAGAGCAACTGACACCTTTTATGCAAAGTACACCTGCATTGCGCAGCGGCCTTTGCCGACTGGTGATTGCAATTCACTTCCCATTGAAAATGTTTCCTTCCATTGTATCCGTTCCTTTGTGAGAATTAATATGTGAAAGCAATATATAAATTCACCTAAGTTACTCTAGGAACAGAGGTATTTAAGGAATTTAAATTGGAAAAGGATTGCATCTATTCTGAAGGCCACCACATGGGCATACCTGGCTTCACAAGTGCCCATTTGTATGGAAAGCCGCTTGGGTCATAAAGCACGTGGTCAAAACGCAATCTTTTAATGCTACGCGTGTAAAGTAAGCATTAAAAAGAATGCGTTTTGACCACGTGTTTTATGACCCAAACGGCATTCAATACAACTGGGTCAATGTCACAGTATCTAACGAAGGTGGCGCCCCTCCTCGGTCGGGCGGCGCTCGCCGGTCGTCGTCGCCGGCCTATTAGCTGCCACCGATCGTTGTTTCTGTGTCTTTTGGTTTTGTCTGTCTATCCCGCACCTGTTTTGTGTTTGTCATTAGTGGGGGGTTATTTAATGTGTATTTTCAGTTGGGGTTCTCGTGCGGGATTGTTCATTTGTTCACGAAGGACAGTTGTAATTGTATCCGATTAAGTAGACATTATATTGCCGGGCTGCGCCCCGCGCGCTGTTTGTTTTTCCAGTGCGCTTATTTGTTTTTTTTTGAGAAAAGTGTTTTCTCCTGGCGGACTTCGCCACGCGCCCTATGCCCAACGGCTATTACATCTGGTATTTATGATTAAAACTCAGTTGCTCCGGCCCTCTGTCTCCTGCTCCTGATTTCACATATCTACTGGTCCTAGACAATCGTGACAGAATCCCGCACCGAATAAAATGGAATCAGCAGGAGCAGAAGCGCCGTCCATGGCTGAGCAGGTCTCTCAACACGCCAGCCTCCTCCACCGCCTAGGCTCGGCCATGGACCAGGTGTTGGCCCGGTTGGAGAACTGGGAGAGAGGTGCTTCCCCAGCTGGACCAGCTCCGGTCCCTCACCCTGCGCCCCTACACACACCCCCTGAAGCGGGCGCCGGTGGTATCCGGATTACTCCTCCCCGGGAGTTCGATGGGACGGCCGCTGGGTGCAAGGGGTTCTTGCTCCAATTGGAACTCTACCTGGCGACCGTCCGCCCCCCCCCTCCGACGAAGAGAGGGTGAGCGTCCTCGTCTCCTGTCTCACGGGTCGAGCCCTAGAATGGGCCAATGCGGTCTGGGATGGCCCAGACTCGGCTCGGGGCGACTACCCTGAGTTCACCCGCCGCTTCCGGGCGGTTTTCGATCATCCCCCGGAGGGCAGAGCGGCGGGTGAGCGGTTATTCCATTTGAGACAGGAGACGAGGAGCGCTCAGGATTTCGCTCTGGAATTCCGGACTCTCGCCGCTGGATCGGGGTGGAACGAGCGGGCCTTGATAGACCACTATAGGTGTAGCCTTCGCGAGGACGTCCGCCGGGAGCTGGCCTGTAGGGACAACGCCTCCACCCTCGACCAACTGGTGGACTTGTTCATTAGACTGGACAACCTGCTGGCTTCCCGGGGACGCTCCAGTCGGGGCCTGTTCGTTCCACCTCCCAGTCCCCCCGCTCCACAGCCCATGGAGATAGGGGGGGCTGCGTCGAGGAGGACCGGAGGGGGGGGTCTCTCCTGCACCCGATGTGGACGCAGAGGACACACTGTGGACCGGTGCTGGAGTGGTCCCCCCGGGAGTTCGGAGGGCAGGCAGAGCACTACTTCGAACCCCCAGGTGAGTCCGCACCAGCCACACCCAGAGCCCCCTGTCGACCACATGTACACCTCGGTTTGTTTTCCAGATTTTTCCCCTCACTTCCAGTATAAGGCACTAGTCGATTCAGGTGCAGCTGGGAGTTTTATGGACCTTGGGTTAGCGAAGAGGTTAGGGATTCCCCTGGTTCAGCTGGACCACCCCTTCCCCGTGCACGCCCTAGATAGTCGACCGCTAGGGTCAGGCCAAGTAGGGGAGGTCACAGTGCCACTGGTGATGCAGACGTGGGGGGGTCATGAGGAGCGTATCAGCCTGTTCCTCATTGACTCCCCAGCGTTTCCGGTGGTACTGGGAATCCCCTGGCTGGCTACGCACAACCCTCAGATTTCGTGGAGACAGAGGGCTCTTACGGGGTGGTCGGGGGAGTGCTCAGGTAGGTGCATAGGAGTTTCCATCGGTGCGACTACGGTGGAGAGTCCAGACCAAGTCTCCACCGTGCACATTCCCTCAGAGTATGCCGATTTGGCTATCGCCTTCAGTAAGACGAAGGCGACTCTATTACCACCCCATCGACGAGGGGATTGTGCGATAAACCTCCAGGCCGACGCGGTTCTTCCTAGGAGTCACGTGTATCCTCTGTCTCAGGAGGAGACAGTGGCTATGGATACATACGTCACTGAATCCTTGAGACAGGGATACATTCGGCCATCTAAGTCCCCCGTCTCCTCGAGTTTTTTTTTTGTGAAGAAGAAGGAGGGAGGTTTGCGCCCGTGCATTGACTATAGAGGTCTAAATGCTATCACAGTGGGTTTCAGTTACCCGCTACCTCTCATTGCTACGGCAGTGGAGTCATTTCACGGGGCGCGCTTCTTCACAAAATTAGATCTCAGGAGCGCATATAACCTGGTGCGTATCCGAGATGGAGACGAGTGGAAAACCGCATTTAGTACCACATCGGGCCATTATGAGTACCTCGTCATGCCGTATGGGTTAAAGAACGCTCCCGCTGTCTTCCAATCCTTTGTGGACGAGGTCCTTCGGGACATGCTCGGGCAGGGTGTGGTGGTGTACATCGATGACATCCTGATTTGCTCCGCCACACGCGCCGAGCATGTGTCCCTGGTGCGTAAAGTGCTTGGGCGGCTGCTGGAGCATAACCTATACGTCAAGGCGGAGAAATGTGAGTTCTCCAAACGAGCCGTCTCATTTCTAGGATATCGCATTTCCACCTCGGGGGTGGAGGTGGAGTGTGACCGCGTGACGGCTGTGCGTAATTGGCCAACCCCAACCACTGTGAAGGAGGTGCAGCGGTTCTTGGGGTTCGCTAATTATTATCGGAGGTTTATCCGGGGTTTTGGTCAGGTGGCGGCTCCCATTACCTCACTGTTGAAGGGGGGGCCGGTGCGGCTACGATGGTCAGCAGAGGCGAACAGAGCCTTCCTTCGTCTGAAGGTTCTGTTTACCAACGCACCTGTCCTGGCGCATCCGGACCCCTCTTTGCCATTCATAGTGGAGGTGGACGCGTCCGAGGCTGGGGTAGGAGCTGTGCTATCGCAGCGCTCGGGCGTTCCTCCGAAGCTCCGCCCATGTGCCTTCTTTTCTAAGAAGCTGAGCCCGGCGGAGCGCAACTATGATGTGGGGGACCGGGAGCTGTTAGCTGTGGTCAGGGCTTTGACGGTGTGGAGACATTGGCTTGAGGGGGCACGTCACCCTTTTCTCATCTGGACCGACTACCGTAACCTGGAGTATATCCGGGCAGCGAGGAGGCTTAATCCCCGTCAGGCAAGGTGGGCCATGTTTTTTACGAGGTTTAACTTCACTCTCTCGTACATTCCAGGTTCCCGGAACCGGAAGGCTGACGCACTGTCGCGTCTCTACGACACCGAGGAGCGGACCATCGATCCTACTCCCATACTTCCCGCCTCCTGTCTGGTGGCGCCGGTGGTATGGGAGGTGGATGCGGACATCGAGCGGGCGGGTCGGTCAGAACCCACTCCACCGCAGTGTCCCGTGGGCCTGAAATACGTTCCGCTTGGTGTTCGCGATCGACTGATCCGATGGTCCCACACTCTACCCTCCTCGGGTCATCCTGGGGTGGAACGGACAGTGCGGGGCCTGAAGGGAAGGTACTGGTGGCCCACCTTGGCTGAGGATGTTCGGCGTTATGTCTCTTCCTGTTCGGTGTGCGCTCAGTGCAAGGCTCCTAGGCACCTGCCTCGAGGGAAATTACAGCCCCTCCCTGTTCCGCAACGACCTTGGTCTCACCTCTCGGTGGATTTCCTCACGGATCTCCCGCCGTCCCAGGGGAATACGGCGATCCTGGTCATTGTGGACAGGTTCTCTAAGTCCTGCCGTCTGCTCCCTTTGCCCGGTCTTCCTACGGCCCTGCAGACCGCGGAGGCCCTGTTCACCCATGTCTTCCGGCACTATGGGGTGCCCGAGGACATCGTATCTGATCGGGGTCCCCAGTTCACGTCCAGGGTGTGGAGATCGTTTATGGAGAGGCTGGGGGTCTCGGTCAGCCTGACCTCGGGTTTCCACCCCGAGAGTAATGGGCAGGTAGAACGCATCAACCAGGAGGTGGGCAGGTTTCTGCGGTCATATTGCCAGGACCGGCCAGGGGAGTGGGCGCAGTTCGTGCCATGGGCCGAGATGGCCCAGAACTCTCAGCGCCACTCCTCTACCAACCTGTCACCCTTCCAGGTGGTCTTGGGGTATCAGCCGGTCCTGGTGCCATGGCAACAGAGCCAGACGGAGGCGCCTGCGGTGGAGGCATGGGTGGAGCGCTCTCAGGAGACCTGGAATGGTGTCCAGGAGTGCCTAAGGAGAGCTGTTGAACGACACAAGGAGAGCGCTGACCGCCACCGCAGTGACGCCCCCGTGTATAATCCGGGGGACAGAGTCTGGCTCTCGACGCGGAACCTGCCCCTCCGCCTGCCCTGCCGGAAGCTGGGTCCGCGGTTTGTGGGGCCGTTCAAAGTCCTGAGGAGGATAAACGAGGTGTGTTACAGGTTACAACTCCCTACATATTACCGCATTAACCCCTCGTTTCATGTGTCTCTCCTCAGGCCGGTGATAGCTGGTCCACTGCAGGACGATGAGGTGCTGGAGGTCCCCCCGCCCCCCCTGGACATCGGGGGGGGCCCCGGCGTACACAGTCCGAACCATCCTGGACTCCCGACGTCGGGTAGGGGGCCTGCAGTACCTCGTGGACTGGGAGGGGTACGGTCCGGAGGAGAGGTGCTGGGTTCCGGCGGCGGACATTCTAGATCCACCGATGCTACAAGAATTCCACCGTCGCCGTCCGGATCGGCCGGCGCCTCGCCCTCCGGGCCGTCCCCGAGGCCGGCGTCAGGGGAGGGGTACTGTCACAGTATCTAACGAAGGTGGCGCCCCTCCTCGGTCGGGCGGGGCTCGCCGGTCGTCGTCGCCGGCCTATTAGCTGCCACCGATCGTTGTTTCTGTGTCTTTTGGTTTTGTCTGTCTATCCCGCACCTGTTTTGTGTTTGTCATTAGTGGGGGGTTATTTAATGTGTATTTTCAGTTGGGGTTCTCGTGCGGGATTGTTCATTTGTTCACTAAGGACAGTTGTAATTGTATCCGATTAAGTAGACATTATATTGCCGGGCTGCGCCCCGCGCGCTGTTTGTTTTTCCAGTGCGCTTATTTGTTTTTTTTTGAGAAAAGTGTTTTCTCCTGGCGGACTTCGCCACGCGCCCTATGCCCAACGGCTATTACATCTGGTATTTATGATTAAAACTCAGTTGCTCCGGCTCTCTGTCTCCTGCTCCTGATTTCACATATCTACTGGTCCTAGACAATCGTGACAGTCAAGCCATCTGCTCTTCAGTTTCCTCCTGAATTTGTGTGCGCCGAATACACAACACTTTATGGTATTGCATGTTTTCTGGAAACTGAGTCGGATGCACTCACACACAGATATAGACCATAGCTACAAAACATTCCAAGCAAACAGTTTGAATTACACTTACTCAATCTTCAATAATTATAACAAATTGTTTATTTCATTTTTGTGCTTTATCAAAAAATACATTGATATCACGGTCAGAGTGAGGCAGCACTAGCCTAACGGGCTGATGTTTAGCAAATGTTAAATTGTTAAAGCAAGATGTTTACAGTCATGGCATACAAACACAGTACACAAGCACACGCACAGCAAGATCACAATTCCTATAATGGATCGAATCCCCAAACTGACAAGGTAAAAATCTGTTGTTCTGCCTCTGAACAAGGCAGTTAGCCTACCAGGAAGCAGTGGGTTGTCATTGTAAATAAGAATTTGTTAAATAAAAGATCCTCTCTAATCTTTACAGGAATGTGGTTCTGAATATTAACAGCAACATCTCCACCACTGGCATTTCTGTATTTTCTGTAAATGTTATAACCTTGTATTGCTACCACTTTATCATCAAAGGTATTGTCTAAGTGTGTTTCACACAAATTGCTCTCGCTAGAAGC
Organism: Salmo trutta; assembly: GCF_901001165.1. Classification (NCBI taxonomy): domain Eukaryota; kingdom Metazoa; phylum Chordata; class Actinopteri; order Salmoniformes; family Salmonidae; genus Salmo; species Salmo trutta. The sequence goes on along the minus strand of NC_042975.1, from coordinate 39,623,254 downwards.
CTGTGTCTCAGACATAAGGAAGTGGATGGCTGCAAACTTTCTACTCTTAAACTCGGACAAAACAGAGATGCTTGTTCTAGGTCCCAAGAAACAAAGAGATCTTCTGTTGAATCTGACAATTAATCTGGATGGTTGTACAGTCGTCTCAAATAAAACTGTGAAGGACCTTGGCGTTACTCTGGACCCTGATCTCTCTTTTAAAGAACATATCAAGACTGTTTCAAGGACAGCTTTTTTCCATCTACGTAACATTGCAAAAATCTGAAACTTTCTGTCCAAAAATGACGCAGAAAAATGTATCCATGCCTTTTTTACTTCTAGGTTGGACTACTGCAATGCTCTACTTTCCGGCTACCCGGATAAAGCACTAAATAAACTTCAGTTAGTGCTAAATACGGCTGCTAGAATCCTGACTAGAACCAAAAAATGTGATCATATTACTCCAGTGCTAGCCTCCCTACATTGGCTTCCTGTTAAGGCAAGGGCTGATTTCAAGGTTTTACTGCTAACCTACAAACATTACATGGGCTTGCACCTACCTATCTTTCCGATTTGGTCCTGCCGTACATACCTACACGTACGGTCACAAGACGCGGGCCTCCTAATTGTTCCTAGAATTTCTAAGCAAACAGCTGGAGGCTATGGAATAGTCTGCCTACCCATGTGAGAGACGCAGACTCAGTCTCAACCTTTAAGTCTTTACTGAAGACACATCTCTTCAGTAGGTCCTATGATTAAGTGTAGTCTGGCCCAGGGGTGTGAAGGTGAACGCCCTTGCTGTCTCTGCCTGGCCGGTTTCCCCTCTTTCCACTGGGATTCTCTGCCTCTACCACTATTACGGGGGCTGAGTCACTGGCTTACTGGTGTTCTTCCATGCCGTCCCTGGGAGGGGTGCGTCACTTGAGTGGGTTGAGTCACTGACGTGGTCTTCCTGTCTGGGTTGGCGCCCCCCCTTGGGCTGTGCCGTGGCGGAGATCTTTGTGGGCTATACTCGGCCTTGTCCCGGGATGGTATGTTGGTGATTGGAGATATCCCTCCAGTGGTGTGGAGGCTGTGCTTTGGCAAAGTGGGTGGGGTTATATCCTACCTGTTTGGCCCTGTCCGGGGGTTTCATCGGATGGGGCCACAGTGTCTCCTGACCCCTCCTGTCTCAGCCTCCAGTATTTATTCTGCAGTAGTTTATGTGTCGGGGGGCTAGGGTCAGTCTGTCACATCTGGAGTATTTCTCTTGTCTTTTCCGGTGTCCTGTGTGAATTTAAATATGCTCTCTCTAATTCTCTCTTTCTCTTTCTTTCTTTCTCTCTCTCGGAGGACCTGAGCCCTAGGACCATGCCTCAGGACTACCTGGCTTGATGACTCCTTGCTGTCCCCAGTTCACCTGGCCGTGCTGCTGCTCCAGTTCCAGCTGTTCTGCCTGCAGCTATGGAACCCTGACCAGTTCACCGGACGTGCTACCTGTCCCAGACCTGCTGTCCCAGACCTGCTGGAACCCTGACCTATTCACCGGACGTGCTACTTGTCCCAGACCTGCTGTTTTCAACTCTCTAGAGACAGCAGGAGCGGTAGAGATACTCTCAAAGATCGGCTATGAAAAAGCCAACTGACACTTACTCTTTTGTTACTGACTTGTTGCACCCTCGACAACTACTATGATTATTATTATTTGACCATGCTGGTCATTTATGAACATTTGAACATCTAGGCCATGTGCTGTTATAATCTCCACCCGGCACAAACAGAAGAGGACTGGCCACCCCTCATAGCCTGGTTCCTCTCTAGGTTTCTTCCTAGGTTTTGGCCTTTCTAGGAAGTTTTTCCTGGCCACCGTGCTTCTACATGTGCATTGCTTGCTGTTTGGGGTTTTAGGCTGGGTTTCTGTACAGCACTTTGATATATCAGCTGATGTAAGAAGGGCTATATAAATACATTTGATTTGATTTGATTTGTTTCAGAGATAGCCAGAACATGAATGTCATCTGTTACTTGCAAGTTATTGATTTGATGAACCTTGTTTCTTAAACTACATATGTTAATGTAGGCTATTTTGAGCACTTTTCTGGGATGCTTGCTTGTTTTCATTGCTTTACTGGGAAGCTTAGCAGAAGTAGATATTCTCATGTTATTTATGTTAGTGCATGGTGAGCTGCACACAGTGGACTTCCTACTAGGGCACACCGTCTCAGTGCTAACAGCATAAATCTGGTTCATAGACACGTGATTGCGGCAAACTAGTTCATAGTCACGTGATTGCGGCATACAACAGCTGTAGGATCAGCAGAGGCATTCGGGAAGTTAGAGGGACATAAATTAGGTTACTTACATTATGTCTACCACTGCCACTTGTATAATGTACATTTGCTAAAGCATTATGATGACTCAGCGACACAGTGGTAGAGATTAATTGAGCTGGGTTTGAGAATGCATAGAGACAGTGCAAAAAGAAAAAAGAAAAGCAGATGGCTTGACCGTGTTTCAATTAGTGTAAATCAATGATGACCGCATGAGTCATTGTGAGAGAAATGTATAGACGTGGCAGAAGAGAACCGCCGAGAACGTCTACGTGCTGCACTCTCTAGATTCACCATAAAGTCAAACAGACAGATCAGAGCCACACTGCAGCATGGATTATCAGCAACCCTTCTGCAATCCGGTAAGAATTCTACTTTGACATTATTTACATGTACTTTTCAGGCCCCATTATGTGTGCATTTTGGGAGTCATTTTGATACCTCATTTTGGTGTAATGTTACACAATATTTTTATATTCTGGACCCACAGATTTCCCTCTAGCGCAGCACGCACTAGCACATCCGATGCAACTAAAATCAGGTGCAATGGGTCTGTTAGTGATGCATTTAGTGGACTAGAATAAAAATGGGTTCCCCAGGAACAGGACTGAAAAACATTGAATAGGTCTGTGTATATTTCCTGTCATTTTCATATCCACCTTTGACACCTAAAAACTTAAGTGATTGATATAATTAATGAAAGAAGGTAAGAAGAAAGGAAACTATAACCTTTTAGGGTGGGTTGCACCAACATGTTTTTAATTAATCTAGGATTAGAGCTAATCTAGGTTTTGTAAATCTAGGTGTATAATTAATCAGAGATCTGTGGCACCACCATTTCTCCGCTTATGAAAACCTCGTCCGAACTGATGGAGGAATTTAGGAATGTACTGGAGGATAAAAAGACAGACAACACGACTGTCAAAAAGGAGGAAGACACCTGGGCCATTTTATGCGACAGATTTAATGGATCGACACGGATTAAAGAAAAGAGGGACCCAAATCAAATGAAGGAGTGCTGGAAAAATGTAAAAGCGAAAGCAAAAAAGGATGCGACAGAGCCGAGTGCTATTTCAGACCGGAGGGGGGCCTCAGTCCAAGGGAATTGATCCTCTCTCCCAGAAGATTTGAGAGATGATTCCCCAGCAGTTACCCCATAACCCCTATGATGACGACGGACAACTCGGCCCACCAATATTTAGTAAACATAAATAACTGTTAAATATCATTGACTATAATGCACGTTAAAACTTACTTACTTCCCTACAATGTTAAAACAATCATCGCAGGATGAACGGTGTCAGCCACCGGTAACGTGTGGGTGCTTTGTATGCGCTACAGTCAATTATGATTGCATGTATACTTATAGTAAATATAATTATTAATATAACGTTACGCCTACTGTATGATAGCTAGCAAATAAATTAGCTAACTAACGTTAGCCTGGAGTTTCACGTCCCGGAGTGAACATAAATATACACTTGCAAAGCCGACTTAAAACGAGGGCTGAGGGGCTTACATTGCAAACTTCCCTTGCTTGGCTAATCATTTGGACCACCGACCAAGTTGACGACGGGGATTCCCCAAAGGCATAAGGCGAGGCTAAGTGGACAAGGCTAAGTGGACGAGGCTAAGTGAACGAGGGTGTGTCTATTAAGTGTTTGGGCCGTATTTGGACTTTCTTCAGCAAAGATGGCTGAAGGAATGGAAGTGATAATAACATCATAACGAATCATGCAAAACGTACTGTTGACAGGAATATGTTAGTTCATGTAGAGACAAACTATTATGAGTATTGTTTTTAATCATAAAGTTCATTTACGAAAATCTCGATTTAGCAAGCTAGCTGACTAGCTATGTAACGGCTGTCGTGGTGAATGGATGACCAAAACGCAGACGGGATGTGAATGCTCATCTTTCTATTTAATTAGAATAAAATGAACACAAAAAACAAAGAAACAATAGACCTACAGGAACAGTTAGCAGGCTAACATAAAGCAGTGCTAAAACAACAACCCACAAACCCCAGGTGAAAAGCACACTCCTAATATATGACTCCCAATCAGGAACAACGATATCCAGCTGTTCCTGATCAGGAGTCACAAGACTAACACAGAAACAGAACAACTAGAAACTACATACAACACACAACTTCTGCCACGTCCTGACCAAATACTAAACAACTACTCCCTCTGCTGGTCAGGACGTGACAAGCTAACATTAGCCAGCTAGCTTTGTGTGTTGTGACATGCGTATGAAATTGTAATTCTGGTTGTTTAATATTTTAGGGACTCCAGAAACAACCAGCAAACCAGGCTGTCGTAATGTGAATCAGTGGATGTAAAGAATCTAGCTAGCTAAAGCATTTACTGCAAATTGAATGTACAATTTTGTAAGCTTGCCTTGCTGATATTTGCCATGCAATGCAGAAAGTTGAAACAACGTAGCTAGCTATGTTCTTGCTTATTGTGGGGGTCCAGGTTTTGCAGTTCTTTCAGAACATCAGCTAACTGGATTTGGGTGAAGGAGAAATAGGGGAGGCTTGGACGAGTTGCTGTGGGGGGTGCAGGGCTGTTGACCAGGGTAGGGGTAGCCAGCGGAAAGCACGGCCAGCCGTAGAAAAATGCTTATTGAAATTCTCAATTATCGTGGATTTATCGGTGGTGACAGTGTTTCCTAGCCTCAGTGCAGTGGGCAGCTGGGAGGAGGTGTTCTTATTCTCCATGGACTTTACAGTGTCCCAGAACTTTTTTGAGTTTGTGCTACAGGATGCACATTTCTGTTTGAAAAAGCTAGCCTTTGCTTTCCTAACTGCCTGTGTATCCTTAACTTCCCTGAAAAGTTGCGTATCACGGGGGCTATTCGATGCTAGTGCAGTACGCCACAGGATGTTTTTGTGCTGGTCAAGGGCAGTCAGGTCTGGAGTGAACCAAGGGCTATATCTGTTCCTGGTTCTACATTTTTATGTAGCCAGTTCAGATGCGGGAGGGGGAGGGGTTCAGCGACACAGCTGATATAACCTAGAGGATTTAGGGAGAAGAACATAGAGGGATGAAGTGAAGGAGAGAGACTGTAATTGAGAAAACAAGGTAGTTAAAGAGACAGTGTTCAACAGGAATATGTGTGGCCTCACCTGGTGTCCACAGCACACTAAGTGGCTGCAGAGTACTTTATGCTGAAAAACATAAACGGACACACGAGGACAAACAATATAGCATAGTTATAGAAATAATGAAGTGTTTTACCATTCTCCATGGTTGGCCCTCTTGCCTATTCTTTGAAGGTGGAAGGAGCCACAGTTATACACCTGAGCCTGCTTACTGCACAACACAATCCATCAATCAGATTGATACATGAGTGTGTGGGTTATAGGGTGTCTCATTGTTTTGTTTTTGTACAGACATCACAGCACCCTCACCTGAGAAGTAGAAATCAAAGGGAGAGAAACTGGGAATTGAATAACTGCAGTTGACATGGCTAAGTAAATGGAAGAATACTCTTATTGCAATGTGAAAGGCTCTTAAAGGAGCCTTTGGTTGTGCATAGTGTAGTCTATGGTGTTGCCAGGGAACAGAACCCTCTTCGAAGAAGTAGGAGGTGAAGATCTTCCGCACACGGATTGCCTCTTGCTGCGTTGTTGGACCCCATCCTTGAAACATCCTGCAGAGCAGCAGACTTCCCCTCTGGCACACGGCGGCGAGGTGCAGATCCCTTCCTGGTCCTCGTGTCCATCCTCATGAAGTTATGCAGGACACAGGTAGCCTTCACACACCTGAATTCCTCCAGGAGGCAGTCCCAGATGGCCCTGGTCACCCAACCTTGCTGTGCCCTACACGTTAACTGTAGGCAATCGTTTTGAAGGAATCTCCAGTTACAAGGTATCTAGGAATATGGAAGATACTGTAATTATTAGACTTTTACATCACCGGGTCATTGTGGATTACTAAAGTATAATATCCCTGATAACAAATCATGATAACATTGGATTGATAGATGCATGGGCGCACACATGTGCATGTGTCAATAACAGGATCATATCAAGGATAGCATCACAAATCAATGCATAAATACCACTCGAAGCTTGATGATGACTTGATCATTTGAGTCAGCTGTGCAGTGCTAAGGCAAAACAAAAATATGCACCCCTTTGAGTCCCCAGGACCAGGACTGAGACCCACTGCTCTTCATTGGGACCTCTTTATGTGTAGACAGGCTTTCATAGCTCTCTTTATCTGAGGACAGAAAACCTCACAAGAAGCAGTCTTCATTATAGTCAAATTACACCGCACTGAACAATTTTGTGTCCTCCAGTCTTCTCTTGTGTTCTGGTGCTTCTAGTTCCACCCTGTATGGTATTGAGAATATCAACGTCTTAATAATACATTTGAATACAGATAGCCTAATTAAGAATTGTACTTGTCGATCAAAATATATTTCTTTTTACATGTTACCAATGTCACATTATATACACCTTAGGCTGCAAAATGGTTCTCAATCAAGGTTCTCCTCACAGCATTCCCATTTGCATTGGCAGCATGTTGCACCTGGCCATCTTCTTCATTCTCCTCAGGTAGGTCCTCTTCAGCCTCCTCAGGTAGCTTGTGTCCTTGTCTCTTGCCAAAGTTATACAAAACCGCCACTGTAATAATGATTGTCAGTGTAGTGTCCATCTTTGTGCGGAGCCCCTCTAGGCAGGGGAATCTTTTTTTTTCCACACCAAAAACTTTTTCAATGAGAATTCTTACCAGGATATGAGAGGTGTTGCATTCTCTCTCTTCAGGTGTCTGGGGGTTTAAAAGGGGAGTCATAAGGCACCCACGACAGGCATATCCATTGTCACCTAGTAGGTGGCCTTCATATGCCCCCCTTTCCAGCATTGCACACAGATGACTATTGTCAAAGATTCTGCTGTCATGGGTGGATCCTGGCCATCTAGCTACAATGTTGGTGAGCTGACCTTTGTCACAAACAGCCTGCACGTTGATGGAGCAGTAACCTTTCACCACTACAGAATAGTTCTCCGTTCTCACCACCAGGGTTGGGAATAGGAATGCGTGTTGTCTATTGCCCCTAGTACACCTTGGAATCTCGCTCTCCTGTAAAATCCAGCTGCTGTTTCCTCTGTAGGATTCAACGTTATGTACTGATTCTTCAGACTGCCAATAGCACTGGACACTGACTACAATCCTGCAGACAGTTGACTTGTGGAGTCCACAAAGATCCCCAACGACCATATGGAAACATCCAGTTACGTAGAACCGTAGGGCCACCGGGAGCTGAAGTAGTGGGGGTACAGCCTCGTTCCTGTCACTCCCATGCTTAATGGTTGGTCCAACCTTTCTTTCCAGTTGCATTACAGGGTCCTTGGAGAAGCGGTATCTCCTCATCATTATCATTAAACTCAACAGGATTCAACCTGTCACTAATTATTCTCTGACGAACTCTGTCGTTTTAATCTCTCCACGGTGAATAGGCTGCCATTTTATCAGTTAAACCAGCTCAAGAGGCAGTTTAGAATTAGCCTCCAATCTAAGTTTATATTTAAAAATATATATATATATTCAGCAACAGGCTTAAAATGTATCTAGGTTTAAAGTGAAAACTAAAGGATTTAATTTAACTAAGATTAATTTAAAACTAGGTTTAAAACTTGGTGCAACAAGATGAATAGATAAACCTTGATTTTACCCAGTGTGGCAGATGGCAGGGAGAGGTGAGGGGAGGGGTTATTGAGGGGAGAGATCTTGCAGCCTGCTGGCTCCACCCCTGAGCCTTACATGGACTTCCTGCCCCAACGAGGCGAGGCTGTGGATCATTAAGTCAGGGAGTGCTTGGGGATAAAGGAGGAAGCAGCCTGCACAAAGGGGCAGAGAATGGAGAGAGAAATGTGGGTTATAAAGAGAACAATATCTGTGAGATAAACTGTTGTGACCTGGACTGTCGGATCACCCCCTTTGTGTACCGGATTGGCTTTGGACCTGAGTTTTAGGGTTACCCCTGGAGAACGGAACAGACAACGAGAACAGCTTGTGGACTGAAGTAATTGGTGAATTCCCCCTTCTTCCCCAGTGTACAAAAATCCCTAATAAACTCCCAATTTGCATTCTAGTTGTGCTACTGGTGAATTTTGTTATTGAACTTAGTGATGTGGAAACCCCACACCCTTGAGCCTGCTACACCAGTTTAAGAGTTAATCCATGTTGGTGCAACCCACCTTAGATTGTTATAGGTTACAAAATGCTTGATGTGGTCATTGTTAATGTTAGTTTTGCAATGTCCCTAGCCTTTTCAGGCAGACTACCTAGTTACTAGCTGGTGAGCGAGATTAGGTACCCAGCCTGGTCAAATGTTTTTTGCTTCATGCCCTAGAGCGTGCCATTCACAGGCTCTATCCAGGGAGCTCTGCATGAGGGGAAGACCATCACTGTGACAGGGAGAGTCCTGCCAGGAGCCCGGAGGTAAACCTACCTAGTAGTACATGTCTTTTTCACTGTAGGACAGCCATGTCTCCTTCAGCTCAGTCTTGTCACTCACTATCAGCACAGAAGGGATCTTGTTAAACCTAATCACTTAAAAATATGGCCCCCTTTCTTCTCTCTGTAGGTTTCATGTGAATTTGCAATGTGGCTCAAAAGAAAAACCTGACGTAGCCCTCCACTTCAACCCCCGATATGATGAATCCAAACACCATGTGGCATGCAACACCATGCTGTGCTCTAAGTGGGGCCCAGAGGAGCGTAAATATTATATGCCCATGACCCAGGAGGAACGATTTACCCTCATATTCCTGGTCAACCGAGATTCATATTCGGTCAGGAGACTTATCACTGATACTTAAGCTACACATTTTTGTTTTACTGTTTACTTATTGAATTGTATCTCAATTCTAGAGCAAAAAAGATTCAAGCCCTTATTATTTTCCCTCCATGTGCCATTGATTTTTTTGTCTCCTGAATCCGGTCTTATCCCAGGTGATTGTGAATGGTGTCCACTTCATGGAGTACCTGCACCGGATGTTAATCACCAAAGTGGACACCATCTTTGTGTATGGGGATGTGGAGATCGAATCCATTGCCTTCTCCAACCCTGCAGTGAGTATCTGACAGGTCCTCCGTTTGGGAGAATACTGTACATCTTTGCAGTATTTTAGAGAAACTATTATGCATTTTTTTTTTTAATCATAAAGGTCATTTCTGAAAATCTCGAATAAGCTGGCTAACATTAGCCAGCTAGCTTTGTGTGTTGTGACATGCGTATGAAATTGTAATTATGGTTGTTTAATATTTTAGGGACTCCAGAAACAACCAGCAAACCAGGCTGTCGTAATGTGAATCAGTGGATGTAAAGAATCCAGCTAGCTAAAGCATTTCCTGCAAATTGAATGTACAATTTTGTAAGCTTGCCTTGCTGATATTTGCCATGCAATGCAGATAGATGAAATAACGTAGCTAGCTATGTTCTTGCTTATTGTGCAGTGGAGGATAAAAATACCTGTATGCCTATGGATGTGTAGCTAGCTATCTAGCTGATCTGTGTATGGACCCAAACGTTTGGTATACATATTAGTTCAGAACCTAGCTATGAACCTCAGCTATCATAGCCAGTTGTGTCAACTTCAAAACAGTCTGAATGACATTTTAATGAAGCCTTTGGATTGAGTATAATATAACTTTGTGCCAAGGATGCAAGTTGTCTATACATGTAGTTATTACCATGCATGACATCCATCCCCACATTGTAGCCTGTACATTAAATATATTCACTGATCATGTACTCTACCTTGGCAAATAAAGGTGCAGTTCAGGTATGAGTGTCTGAGATTATTTCAGTCATATCCAATACCAGGAGTATCAAATTCCAGTCTTTGAATGATGTTGTGTCTGCATTACAATTATACACTTCAACAGTGTTAACCAATCTTGGTCCTTGGACAATGGTTACACATTGTAACGAATAGACTAGGGAAAAGGATTTAACTAGTTAAAGGCTGATTTGTAATTCATATATGATTTAAACAGTACACTACACTTCCTGTGCATCATGTAAATACTCTAAAACCAGTTAATCGCAATATCTAATGCCCTTCATCTGCATTGATCTGATAAACTCAGGATAGGTGTAGTATTTCAACCAGTAGAGAATGTGAAACATTTTGAAAGTTCATTATCCAAGTGTTATAAATGCACATTTATAATTGTAATATAAATAAAAGTTCAGTCTGTACTTCAATGCACATCTCTTGTGCATTATAAAAACAGAGGAAGAAAGGTGTGAGACAAAGGGAAAGAGGTAAGAATATAGGAGCAGGGAAGGCAGCATATAATTAATGAATCCAAGTGCTGCCCATTCTCTCAGTTCGTCACAATTACATAATAGTGTCTAGTCGGCCCGAAGTTTATCTTAAAAGCAGGTGAGCTGGCGATGATGGGACTGGGGGATGGCATCCTCTCTCACATCAAAACATATCTGCAGAGGAGAGAGCGAACATGTTTAAGCCTTGTTTTTATTTTTTATTCTAACATTGTTAGTCATAATCAGGAGGTGAAATGCAAAACTGACCTTGGATCATTAACTCTGGGACTACTACATCTCTATCTGTATTTCAATGTAAAGCATCTCTTTAATAATACTTCCTGTTGACCTGACCAAGTGACCTCTCACCTCTGATCATAGTGTGCCCTCTATGTAGCCAGTTCAGTTGCGGGAGGGGTTCACCGACACAGCTGATATAACCTAGAGGATTTTGGGAGAAGAGAGAGGGATGAAGGAGAGAGAGTGTTATTGAGAAAATAAGGTAGTTAAAGAGTGTTCAACATGAATCTGTGTGGCCTCACCTGGTGAGGTGCAGATCCCTTCCTGGTCCTCGTGTCCATCCTCATGAAGTTATGCAGGACACAGGTAGCCTTCACACACCTGAATTCTTCCAGGAGGCAGTCCCAGGTGGCCCTGGCCACCCAACGTTGCAGTGCCCTACACGTTAACTGTAGGCAATCGTTTTGAAGGAATCTCCAGTTACAAGCTATCTGTAGGAATATGGAAGACAATGTCATTATTAGACTTTTACGTCATTGTGGATTACTAAAGTATAATATCCGTGTTACGTTTTTCTTGCTCCCCATTTTCACATGTTAGTGTGTTTGTGTCCTAGGCATTACAGGTGTACCGAGTTGCGGCTAACGATGGTGGGCGTGGCTGTAGCTGATTGAAGAGAGGATATCTGTTTGCCGTGTGAGAAGAGAGAGAGAGAACACTTGTTTTGTTTGATTATTTGTTTTAATTTATCTTTGTGTTTCAGCCTGTCCTCTTGAGGTACTCCACCCTACCTAGGTCCTGGAGAAGGGAAAAAGGTAGATCTGCCCATGGGTGTACATTCCCACGTAGATAACCCATTGTTAGCCGGGCGGGTGTCACCCTTGTATTTTCTTGGAACCAGGTAGGACAGTGGGTTAGTGTTTAGAGTGTGTTAGGAAGGATTAGGTGTGTAGAAGAGGAGGGACCTTTTGACCTTTTGAATATTATGTTACTATTATCTCCGTCCTCACTTCTAGGGTAAGGAACTACACAAAAGTACCTGCCCTATCCAGAATACAGTCGTGGCCAAAAGTTTTCAGAATGACAAAAATCTACATTTTCACAAAGTCTGCTGCCTCAGTTTGTATGATGGCAATTTGCGTATACTCCAGAATGTTATGAAGAGTGATCAGATGAATTGCAATTAATTGCAAAGTCCCTCTTTGCCATGCAAATGAACTGAATCCCCCAAAAACATTTCCACTGCATTTCAGCCCTGCCACAAAAGGACCAGCTTACATGTCAGTGATTCTCTCGTTAACACAGGTGTGAGTGTTGACAAAGACATGGCTGGAGATCACTCTGTCATGTTGATTGAGTTCGAATAACAGATTGGAAGCGTCAAAAGGAGGGTGGTGCTTGGAATCCTTGTTCTTCCTCTGTCAGCCATGGTTATCTGCAAGGAAACATGTGCTGTCATCATTGCTTTGTACAAAAAGGGCTTCACAGGCAAGGATATTGCTGCCAGTAAGATTGCACCTAAATAAACCATTTATCGGATCATCAAGAACTTCAAGGAGAGCGGTTCAATTGTTGTGACGAAGGCTTCAGGGCGCCCAAGAAAGTCCAGCAAGTGCCAGGACCGTCTCCTAAAGTTGATTCAGCTGCGGGATCGGGGCACCACCAGTACAGAGCTTGCTCAGGAATGGCAGCAGGCAGGTGTGAGTGCATCTGCACGCACAGTGAGGCAAAGACTTTTGGAGGATGGCCTGGTGTCAAGAAGGGCAGCAAAGAAGCCACTTCTCTCCAGGAAAAACATCAGGGACAGACTGATATTCTGCAAAAGGTACATGGATTGGACTGCTGAGGACTGGGGTAAAGTCATTTTCTCTGATGAATCCCCTTTCCGATTGTTTGAGGCATCCGGAAAAAAGCTTGTCCGGAGAAGACAAGGTGAGCGCTACCATCAGTCCTGTGTCATGCCAACAGTAAAGCATCCTGAGACCATTCATGTGTGGGGTTGCTTCTCAGCCAAGGGAGTGGGCTCACTCACAATTGTGTCTAAGAACACAGCCATGAATAAAGAATGATACCAGCACATCCTCAGAGAGCAACTTCTCCCAACCATCCAGGAACAGTTTGGTGATGAACAATGCCTTTGCCAGCATGATGGAGCAGCAGCTACCTATCTATACAGTATGTGAAGTTGGCTAGATAGCTAGCTAGCCAACTAGCTAGTTCATTTAGCAGCTCATTTGAGTTAGTCTGCACTGTAGCTAGTTAGCTAATAATACATTGTTTTTTTTACATTTTTGAAATGTATTTACTTACTTGAATAGGTTCTCCCAGCCATGTAGACAATTGGAAACAGTGCAGCAAAGTTTGTTTGTCACCAGAGCATTTTAGAGGATATTACTTTTGAACTATGTACCCATTTAATAACCAGATCTTCATACAAACTTGCTATGCTGAATTCTTGACGCACAATTGAACGTGCTGCGATATACTACCTGCACACCCACAAGCAAGTCACAATGGGCGGCCTACACGGCAATCTACCGCTATCTAGTGTACATGCACCGTTAGCCCCCCTATCCATGAATCACTAGTGACATCCCTGGTAGGTAATATGATGAGGTAACACCTAGGATGTGGTGCTGAGGCTGCCATGGACCAAAGAGGCCATGCAGGTTCTAGGGTGGGCTCGATAGACAAAGAGGCCCAGGGCTGTCCAAATAATATTAGGTGTAAATGGGCACTTGTGAAGCCAGGTATGCCCATGTGGTGGCCTTCAGATTAGATGCAATCCTTTACCAATTTAAATTCCTTAAATTTAAATTGGAAAAGGTCCTAGAGTAACTTATGTAAAAGTAATATTTCCATTCACCTATCAATTCCCACGAAGCAACGGTTACAATGGAACGAAACCATTTCAATGGGATGTGAATTGCAATCACCAATCTGCAAAGGCCGCTGCGCAACGCAGGTGTACTTGGCATAAAATGTGTCAGTTGCTATTTTATCTGAGCGTCACCGTTTCAATTACTACATTCAAGTTAGCCAACACTTGCAAAACTGGGTCAAGCCATCCGCTCTTCAGTTTCCTCCTGAATTTGTATGCGCGAATAGACAACACTTTATGGTATTGAGTGTTTTCTGGAAACTGAGTCGGATGCACTCACGCACAGATATAGACAATAGCTACAAATCATTCCAAGCAAACAGTTTCAATTACACTTACTCAATCTTCCATAATTATAACAAATCGTTTATTTCATTTTTGTGCTTTCTCAAAAAAGACTTTGATATCACGGTTAGAGTGAGGCAGCACTAGCCTAATGGGTGATGTTTAGCAAATGTTAAATTGTTAAAGCAAGATGTTTTTAAATTTGGCTAATTTATAAAAATACAAAAAACAGATACCTTATTTACATAAGTATTCAGACCCTTTGCTATGACACTCGAAATTGAGCTCAAGTGCATCCTGTTAACATTGATCATCCTTGAGACATTTCTTCAACTTGATTAGAGTCCACCTGTGGTAAATTCAATTGATTGGACATGACTTGGAAAGGCACACACCTGTCTATATAAGGTCCCACAGTTGACAGTGCATGTAAGAGCAAAAACCAAGCCATGAGGTCGAAGGAATTGTCCGTAGAGTTCCGAGACAGGATTATGTCGAGGCACAGATCTGGGGAAGGTTACCAAAAAATGTCTGCAGCATTGAAGGTCCCCAAGAACCCAGTGGCCTCCATCATTCTTAAATGGAAGAAGTTTGGAACTACCATTACTCTTCCTAGAGCTGGTTGCCCAGCCAAACTGAGCAATCGGGGGAGAAGGGCCTTGGTCAGGGATGTGACCAAGAACCCGATGGTCTTTATTTATTTTATTTAACCTTTATTTAACTAGGCAAGTCAGTAAAGAACAAATTCTTATTTACAATGATGGCCTACCAAAAGGCAAAAGGCCTCTTACGGGGACAGGGGCTGGGATTAAAAATATGACAAAACACAACAAGAGAGACAACACAACACTACATAAAGAGAGACCTAAAACAGCACAAGGGGCAAGAAGGTAGAGACAACAATACATCACGCAATGCAGCCACAACTGTCAGTAAGAGTGTCCATGATTGAGTATTCGAATGAAGAGACTGAGATAAAACTGTCCAGTTTCAGTGTTTGTTGCAGCTCGTTCCGGTCGCTTGCTGCAGCAAACTGAAAAGACGAACGACCCAGGGATGTGTGTGCTTTGGGGACCTTCAACAGAATGTTAGACGGGTGTTGTATGTGGGGGATGAGGGCTGCAGTAGATATCACAGATAGGGGGAAGTGAGGCCTAAGAGGGTTTTTATAAATAAGCATCAACCAGTGGGTCTTGCGATGGGTATACAGAGATGACCAGTTTATAGAGGAGTGCAGTGATGCTGTGCTTTGTGAAAGTATTCATCCCCCTTGGTGTTTTTCCTATTTTGTTGCATTTCATCCTGTAATTTAAATATATTTTTATTTGGACTTCATGTAATGGACATACACAAAATCATCCAAATTAGTGAAGTGAAATGAGAAAAAAAATGCATTATTTTAAAAAAAATGTAAAAAAATAAAAGTGGTGCGTGCATATGTATTCACCCCCTTTGCTAAGAAGCCCCGAAATAAGATCTGGTGCAACCAATTACCTTCAGAAGTTAAATAGTTACAGTTAAACAGTTAAATAAAGTCCACCTGTGTGCAATCTAAGTGTCAAATGATCTGTCACATGGAGTAATTAAAACTTGTTTTCAACCACTCCACAAATTTCTTGTTGACAAACTATTGGTTAGGACATCTACTTTGTGCATGACACAAGTAATTTTTTCAACAATTGTTTACAGACAGATTATTTCACTTATCATTCACTGATTCACAGTTCCAGTAGGTCAGAAGTTTACACACACTAAGTTGGCTGTGGCTTTAAACGGCTTGGATAATTCCAGAAAATGATGTCATGGCTTTAGAAGCTTCTAATAGGCTAATTGACATAATTTGAGTCAATTGGAGGTGTACCTGTGGATATATTTCAAGGCCTACCTTCAAACTCATTGCCTCTTTGCTTGACATCATGGGAAAATCAAAAGAAATCAGCCAAGACCTCAGAAAAAAAATTGTAGACCTCCACAAGTCTGGTTCATCCTTGGGAGCAATTTCCAAACGCCTGAAGGTACCACGTTCATCTGTACAAACAACAGTGCGCAAGTATAAACACCATGAGACCACGCAGCAATCATATCGCTCCGGAAGGAGACGCGTTCTGTCTCCTAAAGATGAACGTACTTTGGTGCGAAAAGTGCAAATCAATCCCAGAACAACAGCAAAGGACCTTGTGAAGATGCTGGAGGAAACTCGTGCAAAAGTATCTATATCCACAGTGAAATGAGTCCTAAATCGACTTAACCTGAAAGGCCGCTCAGCAAGGAAGAAGCCACTGCTCCAAAACCGCCATAAAAAAGCCAGACTGAGGTTTTCAACTGCACATGGGGACAAAGATCGTACTTTTTGGAGAAATGTCCTCTGGCCTGATGAAACAAAAATAGAACTGTTTGGCCATAATGACCATCGTTATGTTAGGAGGAAAAAGGGGGAAGCTTGCAAACCGAAGAACACCATCCCAACTGTGAAGCACGGGGGTGGCAGCATCATGTTGTGTGGGTGCTTTGCTGCAGGAGGGACTGGTCTACTTCACAAAATAGATTGCTTCATGAGGAAGGAAAATATGTGGATATATTGAAGAAACATCTCAAGACATCAGTCAGGAAGTTAAAGCTTGGTCGCAAATGGGTCTTCCAAATGGACAATCACCCCCAGCATATTTCCAAAGTTGTGGGAAAATGGCTGAAGAACAAAGTCAAGGTATTGGAGTGGCCATCACAAAGCGTGTGCGAGCAAGGAGGCCTACAAACCTAACTCCGTTACACCAGCTCTGTCAGGAGGAATGGGCCAGAATTCACCCAACTTATTATGGGAAGCTTGTGGAAGGCTAGCCGAAACGTTTGATCCAAGTTACACAATTTAAAGGCTATGCTACCAAATACTAATTGAGTGCATATGAACGTCTGACCCACTGGGAATGTGATGAAAGAAATAAAAGCAGAAATAAATCCTATCTACTATTATCCTGACATTTCACATTATTAAAATAAAGTGGAACTCCTAACTGACCTTAGACAGGGAATCTTTACTAGGATTAAATGTCAGGAATTGTGAAAAACGGAGTTTAAATGTATTTGGCTAACTTCCAACTTCAACTGTATATACACCTGTTCTGAAAGGCTCCAGAGTCTGCAACACCACTAAGCAAGGGGCAACACCAAGCAAGCAGCACCATGAAGACCAAGGATCTCTCCAAACAGGTCAGGGACAAAGTTGTGAAGCAGTACAGATCAGGGTTGGGTTATAAAAAAATATCAGTAACTTTGAACATCCCACGGAGCACCATTAAATCCATTATTAATTTTTTAAAATTAATATGGCACTACAACAAACCTGCCAAGAGAGGGCCGCCCACCAAAATTCACGGACCAGGCAAGGAGGTTATTAATCAGAGAGGAAACAAAGAGATCAAAGATAACCCTGAAGGAGCTGCAAAACTCCACAGCGGAGATTGGAGTATCTGTCATTAGGACCACTTTAAGCCATTCACTTCACAGAGCTGGGCTTTACAGAAGAGGCGGCCAGAAAGAAATAAGCGAACAGGTTTGGTGTTTGCCAAAAGGCCTAGGAGACTTCTCAAACATATGGAAGAAGGTACTCTGGTCAGATGAGACTAAAATTGAGCTTTTTGGCCATCAAGGATAAATGCTATGTCTGGCGCAAACCCAACACCTCTCATCACCCCGAGAATGCCATCCCCACAGTGAAGCATGGTGGTGGCAGCATCATACTGTGGGGATGTTTTTCATCAGCAGGGACTGGGAAACTGGTCAGAATTGAAGGAATGATGGATGGTGCTAAATACAGGGAAATTCTTGAGGGAAACCTGTTTCAGTCAGAGATTTGAGACTGAGGTTCACCTTCCAGCAGGACAGTGGCCCTAAACATACTGCTAAAGCAACACTCGAGTGGTTTAAGGGGAAACATTCAAATGTCTTGGAATGGCCTAGTCAAAGCCCAGGCCAAAAATCCAATTGAGAATCTGTGTTATGACTTAAAGATTGCTGTACACCAGCGGAACCCAGACAACTTGAAGGAGCTGGAGCAGTTTTGCCTTGAAGAATGGGAAAATATCCCAGTGGCTAGATGTGCCAAGCTTATAGAGACATACCCCAAGAGACTTTCAGCTGTAATTGCTGCAAAAGGTGGCTCATCAAAGTATTGACTTTGGGGGGTGAATAGTTATGCCCAAGTTTTCATTTTTTTTGTCTTATTTCTTGTTTGTGGTAGGCATGTTGTGTAAATCAAATGATACAAACCCCCCAAAAATCCATTTTAATTCCAGGTTGTAAGGCAACAAAATAGGAAAAATGGCAAGGGGGTGAATACTTTCGCAAGGCACTGTCGTTACGTTTTATTAGTTAATGTGACGACTGCTGCTCATTGAATGATTAACGGTTTATAATTGCATAATTAAATGAATCAGGCAATTAACTCATTCACCTGGGGCACCTTGGGAAAGTTTGTTTTATTGAGTTTCTATTTCCCAAATTAACTATAAGAATATCAGAATATCGATTTTACAACAGTCGCTAATTAATCAATTTCCTCTACAGTCTAATTCTGAACGTCGCATAATCCGGGAATCTGCACAAACCTGAGTCCCACCAATGAGTTTGTACCACACCAATTTTAGTTGATTATTTATTTACTAGAAAGCTAAAATGATAATAAAAGATACACATACACAAAAACACAGTCTAGGCTATTGATTAGAACTTAGTACAACGGGCCAACACACGTGTGTTACCTAAAATGGGGATTAAAAAGAGAGAGAAAAAGAGAAGGTACACGAGAGAAATATACATTTGGGTGCATTTGTCAGCTATGCTTATTTTAACCCTAACCTTGCCCCGAACTGCTGGTGGATGGCGCACTTCTCTGGTTGTCCTCACGATGTCAGTGTCCTTTTTTTTTTGTGGTCTGATTCCTCGCCCTTGTTCTGAAAGGGTTCTTCTGAGGATAGCCAGCCCTGTATCTCAGGGCTCACAGCGTAGGAATGAAAACAGTGTAGATACCACGATTCGATGGGGGGTGGAGACCAGGTGGTCCGGCTTGAATTCACCCGCTTAGACACAGCTATTCATCCGTAGCATTGGTAGAAAAGGATTCCTTTGTCTTCAACCTCGTGTTGCGTTTTGGGTTCGTTGACTACTCAGACCTTTGCTGCAGCTCTGGTCACTTAGTCTGATATGTTAATTCTTAACTCACATGCCTTATACCCTCGGGTCAGAAGTTGGCTTAACCGCCTTTAGGGCAATTTTCTGGGCGTACCAAGTTAAGAGGCAAGGTCTAGATTTTACTCAAATCCAATTTTAGACAACTAACTTCACATTTCATCTTTACCAAAATATTCTCTTTGATTTGGACATTTTCCACACAAAGTACAATGTATAAACATCAAGCATATACTAGGAAAACTCTTAAAGTTACAATGTTTTCATAATAACGTTGTCCTTTAACCTTTAATAACAAAACAAAAATGTCATTAATTTTCATATTCCATCTATCGTCATTACCACCATTATGGCTGATGGAAACCATTGTTCCAAAGTCCATTTATTGCATGTTTAATGTTCTGAGGCCGGTTCTCCATAGTGAGAGGACAAAGGAATCTTGTCTGTTGCCTAAGATCTACAATGGGCGTGAGGGGTCATAAAACCCCCACATCTTCATACCCCTAGATCTCTCCTCCTCTGTTGGGGTTGAGAGATAATCTGTAGGGTTGTGGTCTCCTGTAACCTGACCTGATCAGGACAGTCATGACACCACTGTATGTCCTATAACAGGGCTGCCCAACCCTCTTCCTGGGGATCTACTGTCCTGTAGGTTTTCTGATTCAGCTAGTTAAGGTCTTGTTGAGCAGCTAATTAGTAGAATCAGGTGTGTTAAATTAGGGTTGGACTGAAAACCCACAGGATGGTAGATCTCCAGGAAGAGGGTTGGGCAGCCCTGTCCTTTAAGGAGCATTGGTGGCAAATCTGATGGCCGTATGGTAAAGAACATCTAGCCGCTCGAAAGCACCCTTAACTGCCGATCTATAAATTACGTCTCCGTAATCTAGCATGGGTAGGATGGTCATCTGAATCAGGGTTAGTTTGGCAGCTGGGGTGAAAGAGGAACGATTACAATAGAGGAAACCAAGTCTAGATTTAACTTTAGCCTGCAGCTTTGATATGTGCTGAGAGAAGGACAGTGTACCATCTTGCCATACTCCCAAGTACTTGTTTGAGGTGACTACCTCAAGCTCTAAACCCTCAAAGGTAGTAATCACACCTGTTGGGAGAGGGTCATTCTTCTTACCAAACCACATGACCTTTGTTTTGGAGGTGTTCATAACAAGGTTAAGGGCAGAAAAAGCTTATTGGACACTAAGAAAGCTTTGTTGTAGAGCGTTTAACACAAAATCCAGCGAGCGGCCAGCTGAGTATATGACTGTATCCTCTGCATATAAATGGATGAGCGAGTTTCCTTCTGCCTGAGCTATGTTGTTGATGTAAATTGAGAAGAGTGTGGGGCCTATGATCGAGCCTTGGGGTACTCCCTTGGTGACAGGCAGTGGCTGAGACAGCAGATGTTCTGACTTTATACACTGCACTCTTTGAGAGAGGTAGTTAGCAAACCAGGCCAAAGACCCCTCAGAGACACAAATACTCCAATACACAAGAATGGAATGGTCTACTGTATCAAAAGCTTTAGCCAAGTCAATAAAAATGCAGCACAACATTGCTTAGAATCAAGGGCAATGGTGACATCATTGAGGACCTTTAAGGTTGCAGTGACATCCATAACCTGAGCGGAAACCAGATTGCATTCCAGAGAGAATACTATAGACGTCAAGAAAGCCAGTCAGTTGATTATTGACAAGTTTTTCCAACACTTTTGATAAACAGTACAAAATAGAAATAGGCCTATAACAGTTTGGATCAGCTTGATCTCCCCCTTGATCTCCCTGGTTGCCTTCCAAGCAATGGGAACCTCCCCTGAGAAGAGAGACATGTAAAAAATGTCAGAGATATACTTGGAGATGATAGGGGCAGCAACCTTAAAGAAGAAAGGGTCTAAACCATCTGATCCAGAAGTTTTTTTGGGTCAAGTTTCAGGAGCTCCTTTAGCACCTCGGATTCAGTGACTGCCTGCAGGGAGAAACTTTGTAGCGGGGCAAGGGAAAAAGAAGGAGGAGTGTCCAGGCTAGTTGCATTAGAAGGGGTGGGAGATGAGGAAATGTTGGACGGGCAAGGAGGCATGGCTGAGTCAAATAGGAATCCTGACTTAATGAAGTGGTGATTAAAAGAGCTCAGCTATGTGCTTCTTGTCAGTAACAACCACATCATCAACATTAAGGGACAAGGGCACTCTGACAGAGCTCCAGCGTTCCTTTGTGGTGATGGGAGAACCTTCCAGAAGGACAGCCATCTCTGCAGCACTCCACCAATCAGGCCTTTATGGTAGAGTTGCCAGACGGAAGCCACTCCTCAGTAAAAGGCACATGACAGCCCGCTTGGAGTTTGCCAAACTAAATCTAAAGGATTCTCAGACCATGAGAAACAAGATTCTATAGTCTGATGAAACCAAGATTGAATATTTTGGCCTGAATGCCAAGCGTCACGTCTGGAGGAAACCTGGCACCATCCCTACGGTGAAGCATGGTGATGGCAGCATCATGCTGTGGGGATGTTTTTCAGCGACTGGGACTGGGAGACTAGTTAGGATCAAGGGAAAGATGAACGGAGAAAAGTACAGAAAGATCCTGCACCAGAGCACTCAGGACCTCAGGCGAATGTTCACCTTCCAGCAGGACAACAACCCTAAGCACACAGTCAAGACAGCACAGGAGTGGCTTCGGGACAAGTCTCTGAATGTCCTTGAGTGGTCGGGTCAGAGCCCGAACTTGAACCAGACCGAACATCTCTGGAGAGACCTGAAAATAACTGTGCAGCGACGCTCCTCATTCAACCTGACAGAGCTTGAGAGGATCTGCAGAGAAGAATGGGAGAAACTCCCCAAATACAGGTGTGCCAAGCTTGTAGCGTCACACCCAAGAAGACTCGAGTCTGTAATCGCTGCCAAAGGTGCTTCAAAAAAGTACTGAGTAAAGGGTCTGAATAATTATGAAATGTGATATTTCAGTTTTTTTCTTTATTATAAATTAGCTAAAAGTTCGACACCTGTTTTTGCTTTGTCATGATGGGTTATTGTGTGTTGATTGATGAGGGAAAAAAACGATTGAATCCATTTTATAATAAGGCTGTAACGTAATAAAATGTGGAAAAGTCAATAGCTCTGAATACTTTCCAAATGCACTGTACAGGGTCAGTTCCAATTCCATTTGTGGAGGGTTACTGGAGTGATCGAGGAAGATATAGGGATAAGGTGACTAGGCATCAAGATATATGATAAACAGAGTAGCAGCAGCGTAAATTATGATTTTAAGTGAGTTTGTGTGCGACTGTGTGTGTGGGTGTGTAGCGAGTATAAATGTGTTTTGCATGTGTTGTGTGGGTTAGAATGTCCGTGAGTGTGTGGAGTCCAGTAAGAGTATTTGTATTTATTATGGATCCCCAATAGCTGCTGCCAAGTCAGCAGATACTCTTCCTGGGGTCCGGCAAAATTAAGACAGTTATACAATTTTAAAAACATTACAATTGATTCATTACAGAATTCACAACACACTGTGTGCCCTACTCCATCACTACCACATATCTACAACCCAAAATCCATGTGTGTGTATAGTGTGTATACTATCATGTGTGTGTGTGCATGTGTCTGTGCCTATGTTTGTGTTGCTTCACAGTCCCCACTGTTCCATAAGGTGTATTTTTATCTGTTTCTTAAATCTGATTCTACTGCTTGCATCAGTTACCTAATGTGGAATATAGTTCCATGTAGTCATGGCTCTATGTAGTACTGTGCGCCTCCCATAGCCTGTTCTGGACTTGGGGATTGTGAAGAGACCTCTGGTGTAGAGGTCGACCGATTAATCGGCATGGCCGATTAATTAGGGCCGATTTCAAGTTTTCATAACAATCGGCAATCTGCATTTTTGGACGCCGATTATGGCCGATTACATTGCAATCCACGAGGAGACTGCGTGGCTGGCTAACCACCTATTACGTGAGTGCAGCATCACAATGACCTTGTGGCTGCAAGGAGCCAAGGTAAGTTGCTAGCTAGCATTAAACTTATCTTATAAAAAACAATCAATCTTAACAATCACTAGTTAACTACACATGGTTGATGATATAACTAGTTTAACTAGCTTGTCCTGCGTTCTTTTTTAAAACTTTTATTTAACTAGGCAAGTCAGTTAAGAACAAATTCTTATTTTCAATGACGGCCTAGGAACAGTGGGTTAACTGCCTTATTGAGGGGCAGAACAACAGATTTCTACCTTGTCGGCTTGGGGATTCTGTCTTGCAACCTTTCGGTTACTAGTCCAACGCTCTAACCTCTAGGCTACCTGCCGACTCAGTATTCACTTTGCATTGCATATAATCAATGCGGTGCCTGTTAATTTATCATCGAATCACAGCGCATTCGCGAAAAAAAGCACAATCGTTGCACCAATGTACCAAACCATAAACATCAATGCCTTTCTTAAAATCAATACACAAGTATATATTTTTTTCAACCTGCATATTTAGTTTAAAAAAAATTATGTTAGCAGGCAATATTAACTAGGGAAATTGTGTCACTTCTCTTGCGTTCAGTGCAAGCAGAGTCAGGGTATTTGGGAGCAGAAGTTTGGGCCGCCTGGCTCATTGCAAACTGTGTGAAGACCATTTCTTCCTAACAAAGACCGTAATTAATTTTACATAATTATGACATAACATTAAAAGTTGTGCAATGTAACAGCAATACTTAGACTTAGGGTTGCCACCCGTTCGATAAAATATGGAACGGTTCCGTATTTCACTGAAAGAATAAACGTTTTGTTTTCTAAATTATAGTTTCCGGATTTGACCATATTAATGACCTAAGGCTCGTATTTCTGTGTGTTTATTATATTTTAATTAAGTCTATGATTTTATATTTGATAGAGCAGTCTGAGCGGTGGTAGGCAGCAGCAGGCTCGTAAGCATTCATTCAAACAGCACTTTCCTGCGTTTGCCAGCAGCTCTTCGCAATGCTTGAAGCACAGCGCTGTTTATGACTTCAAGCCTATCAACTCCCGAGATTAGGCTGGCAGTACTATAGTGCCTATAAGAACATCCAATAGTCAAACGGTATATGAAATACAAATGGTATAGAGAGAAATAGTCCTATAATTCCTATAATAATTACAACCTAAAACTTCTTACCTGGGAATATTGAAGACTCATGTTAAAAGGAACCACCAGCTTTCATATGTTCTCATGTGCTGAGCAAGGAATTTAAACGTTAGCTTTTTTACATGGCACATATTTCACTTTTACTTTCTTCTCCAACACTGTTTTTCATTATTTAAACCAAATTGAACATGTTTCATTATTTATTTGAGACTTAAATTGATTTTATTTATGTATTATATTAAGTTAAAATAAAAGTGCTCATTGTTCATTCAATATTGTTGTAATTGTCATTATTACAAATATATACATAAAAATCGGCTGATTAATCGGTATCGTCTTTTTTTTGGTCCTGCAATAATTGGTATCTGCTTTGAAAAATAATAATCGGTTGACCTCTACTCTGGTGGCATGTCTTGTAGGGTATGCATGGGTGTCTGAGCTGTGTGCTAGTCGTTTAAACAGACAGCTTGGTGCTTTCAACATGACAATACCTCTCACAAATACCAGTAGTCATGAAGTCAATCTCTCCTCTACTTTGAGCCAGGAGAGATTAACATGCATATTATTAATGTTTCCTCTCTGTGTACATCCAAGGGCCAGCTGCCCTGTTCTGAGCCAATTGCAATTTTCCTAAATCCCTCTTTGTGGCACCTGACCACATGACTGAACATTAGTACAGGTGTGACAAAACAAGAGCCTGTAGGTCATGCCTTGTTGATAGTGCTGTTAAGGCAGAGCAGTGCTTTATTATGGACAGACTTCTCCCCATCTTAGCTACTGTTGTATCAATATGTTTTGACCAAAACAGTTTACAATCCAAGCAGCTTAGTCACCTCAACTCGCTCAATTTGTGTGTGTGTGTGTGTGGTGTTTGTAAGCCATGATTGTGTTCTTGCTTTAACAATGTAACATTTGCTAAACAGCATACCCGTTTGGCGACTGCAGCCTCTGCGACCGCAACCTGTGATGTCAAAGTCATTTTTGATAAGGCATGAAAATGAAATGAACGATTTGGTATCATTTTGATTATGAAAGATTGAATAAGTGCGGTTCAAACTGTTTGCTTGGAATGATTTGTTGCTATCGTCTCGGTCTGTGCATGAGAGTGCATCCCACTCAGTCTCCCCACCAGAAAAGACGCGAAAAATAAGCGAAGTGTTGAATTCAGCAGGAAACTAAAGAGCGAATGGCGTATGGCTTGACCGCGTTTCAATCACTGTAAAACAACGATGACCGTATGAGTCATTATCAGAGAAACGAAACTTACGGAAGAGGAAACAAAAGATAAATAATTTACGAATGCCACGTTCAACACAACTGGGGACCATGAAAACTCCGACATCATTGTGTTCAAAACAACTCGGAACTCGGAAGAAATACTAGCTCCGACTGGGAAAAAAACGATTTGGACGGTTATCCAACTCGGAATTCCAACTAGGGAACTTGTGCCTCTTTCTAGAGGTCAGACTTTCCGACCTGAAGATCACTCACGTCATTGGTTTCCCCTCGTATTTTTCCGAGTTCCCAGTTGTTTTGAACGTGGCAGAAGAGAACCACCGGACCTCTATGTGCCGCGCTCTCTAGATTCACCTAACAGATCAGATCCACACTGGAGCATGGCTTGGCAACAACCCTTCTTCAATCGGAGCATGGCTTGTCAACAACCCTTCTTCAATCCGGTAAGAATTCTACTTAGACAGTATTTACATGTATTTTTTTAGGCGACATTATATGTGAGTTTCGGGAGTCATTTTGGTGCTTATTTTTGGTGTAATGTTCCACAATATTTGTATATTCTGGACCCACAGATTGCACATTTTTATTCTAGCCCAGCACACACTAGCACATCCGATGCAATAAAATGAGGTGTAATGGGTCTGTTAGTGATGAGTTTAGTGAACTAGAACAGGACTGAAAAATATTGAATAGGTCTGTCTATATTTCCTGTCATTTTCATATCCACCTTTGACTAGGGTCGCCATATTTTAGTTTTCAAAAAAGAGGACATGTCCGGGAAAAAGAGGACGTATGGTCACCCTAGTGTTGTGGAATGCAAAAACTCCCTCCGCAGCAGTAACAGCATCTTCTGTTTTACCTGCGAACACAAAATAGTCAGTTAAATTCACCTGACGAACTCTACTTTAGCTGCAATTTTGTGTTTTGCGGAGCTTATGTGGTCGCTAGCACCTTTATTTGACACTGACACGTACGTGCCAGCTTTGCAGGTCATGCATTCTGCTTCACACGGATCCCGACCAAGACGAAAACACGGGAATGTTCTCTGTAAATCGTCTGAATTTACATTTGCGTTTGGGCATTTTTACGCTGTTCTGGAGCCATGTGCCACTGTTGACAAGTGTTACGAACCGGCTCAGAGTTCGCAACAAAAAGGGAGACAACGTGGAGACAAGGAGTATCAAAATATATATTTATTAAATAAAGTAACAAAGTAATTAACAATGGTGTGTGTAATCAGTAGTGTAAGTGAGGGTTTTGCATACCTGAATGTAATAATGCTGAGTGTTGAAAGGTGCCAAAGCAAACAACCAAAAAAATCATAACTACCAAAAACAACAAGGTGTCTGCATGGAGAGAGTCCTCCTCATGAATGTGAAAGAGGTCTCTTTATCCTGGGACACACCTGGACCCAGGTGTTTCCCATGTAGCTGACGACCCTCCCAGCTCCGCCCACCGGCATCCCAACAAGGAAACAAGAACAAAAATAGAGAATACGGGAGACAGAGTGGGAGGGTCGTCACACAAGCAAGCAGTTGCTCTGTCTCTTGGCTGTTGCCATGGTGAGGGTAATGATTGAGATGCAGTTTGACCAATGTTTGCGTAGGCCTACATGACCCACCAATGGTGGCGTGTGAGAAGGCGGGACCTAAAGAGAAAGGTTAAAGCAATGCAAAACCACAAAAACGCACACAATGAATGGCGACTGTAGAAAGCAAAAGCCGAATCTCTGACATTTTGGGCGATTTAGAAATCCCGGCCGGACGCATTTTTTTAGGTCCAAAAAGAGGACATGTCCGGGAAAAAGAGGACATGTCCGGGAAAAAGAGGACATGTCCGGGAAAAAGAGGACATGTCCGGGAAAAAGAGGACATGTCCGGGAAAAAGAGGACATGTCCGGGAAAAAGAGGACGTATGGTCACCCTACCTTTGACACCTAAAAACTTATGTGATTAATATAATTAATGAAAGAAGGTAAGAAAGGAAACTATAACCGTTTAGATTGTTATTGGTTACACAATGCTTGATGTTGCCATTGTTAACGTTTAAAGTTTTCAACTAAGTCTATTGCAAAGTCCCTTGCCTTATCAGGCAGACTACCTAGTTACAAGCTGGTGAATGACATTAGCTACCCAGCCTGGTCAAGTGTTGTTTTTTGCTTCATGCCCTAGAGATTGCCATTCACTGGCTGTATCCAGGGAGCTCTGCATGAGGGGAAGACCATCACTGTGACAGGGAGAGTCCTGCCAGGAGCCCAGAGGTAGACCTACCTAGTAGTACATGTCTTTTTCACTGTAGGACAGCCATGTCTCCTTCAGCTCAGTCTTGTCACTCACTATCAGCACAGAAGTGATCTTGTTAAACCTAATCACTTTAAAATACAGTGGGGGGAAAAAAGTATTTGATCCCCTGCTGATTTTGTATGTTTGCCCACTTACAAAGAAATGATCAGTCTATAATTTTAATGGTAGGTTTATTTGAACAGTGAGAGACACAATGACAACAAAATAATCGAGAAAAACACATGTCAAAAATGTTATAAAATTATCCTCACCGTTCTCATGATCATTGCAACCCCACGAGGTGAGATCTTGCATGGAGCCCCAGGCCGAGGGATATTGATAGTTATTGTGTTTCTTCCATTTGCGAATAATCGCACCAAATGTTGTCACCTTCTCACCAAGCTGCTTGGCGATGGTCTTGTAGCCCATTCCAACCTTGTGTAGGTCTACAATCTTGTCCCTGACATCCTTGGAGAGCTCTTTGGTCTTGGCCATGGTGGAGAGTTTGAAATCTGATTGATTGATTGCTTCTGTGGACAGGTGTCTTTTTTACAGGTAACGAGCTGCGGTTAGGAGCACTCCCTTTAAGAGTGTGCTCCTAATCTCAGCTCGTTACCTGTATAAAAGACACCTGGGAGCCAGAAATCTTTCTGATTGAGAGGGGGTCAAATACTTATTTCCCTCATTAAAATGTAAATCAATTTATAACATTTTTGACATGCGTTTTTCTGGATATTTTTGTTGTTATTCTGTCTCTCACTGTTCAAATAAACCTACCATTAAAATTATAGACTGATCCTTTCTTTATCAGTGTGCAAACGTACAAAATCAGCAGGGGATCAAATACTTTTTCCCCCCACTGTATGCACCCCTTTCTTCTCTCTGTAGGTTTCATGTGAATTTGCAATGTGGCTCAAGAGGAAATCCCGATGTAGCCCTCCACTTCAACCCCCGATATGATGGCTCCAAAGACGTTGTGATCTGCAACACCATGCAGCACTCTAAGTGGGGCCCAGAGGAGCGTGAATACCCTGCATCCATGACCCGGGGGGCCAACTTTACCCTCATGTTCCTGGTCAACCGAGATTCATATTCGGTCAGGAGACTTTTATCACTGATGCTTAGGCTGCAATTTTTTTTTTTACTGTGGACTTATTGAATTGAATTGTATCTCTGTTCTAGAGCAAAATAGATTCGAACTCTTATTCATTAATTTTCCTCCATGTGCCATAGATTTCTTTGTCTCTCCTAAATCCGGTCTTATCCCAGGTGATTGTGAATGGTGCCCACTTCATGGAGTACCTGCACCGGCTGTCATTCTCCAGCGTGGACACCATCTCCGTGGATGGGGGAGTGGAGATCCAATCCATTGCCTTCTCCAACCCTGCAGTGACAGTAGGTATCTGACAGGTCCTCCGTTTGGGAGAATACTGTACATCTTTGCGTTCCAAAGGATCAGCCTTGAACAAGGACAGATTTGCTGATCTTGGTCAGTTGTTTGGAACGCTGCCCAGTCGGCAAAACAAGTTGCAACTTGCAATGTTCATGGTCGGAGTGTATAATGATTGTAAGGATGTTTTGGACATCTTTTTAGCGTCCAAAAAAGTATTTCCCTCAGTTCCTACTTTAATCAATGAAGTAAATAGTATTCAGACTTACATGTGCTGACCAAGAGTCTGTCCATATCCTACACAGAGAAATGAAATGTATTTTCTTTTCTCCAGTCACCTCCTCCTCAACCAGGATATGCTGTCCATCCACACATTGTGAGTATTCTCCAGACAGACTGATCAACAGGATTCTTAGTTATACAAGTGTTACGAGTTTTAGTATTTGGATTTACATAAGGCCTGCTGTTGTATGGAAACACTTGTAATTAGTAATAAGCACATTACTACTAAGCACATTACTACATATGTGTCCTCACAAAATAGTAGCATAGGCCATAACCCAAGAGAGACATTTTGTTTACAGGGTCAACTGAACCAAACTAAATCTCGTCACGGTAAATCAGGTCCCAAAACTCCTCAATGGTGTAATGCCACACAGGTAAATTATAGCATGCTGGGTTGGAGGCTAATTTGGTGTATTTAGCTTTTTTCCTTGTGGTGGGTGTTTTCACTGCATTTCATTCCATTCAGTCAATTTTAGCTTTGAGGGTTGATCATGTTTTCATGGTTTCCTTGTTTAATTTGATTCTTGTTTGACAACTGTTTGTTTATTTTGTAGGCTTTCTCGGCTGCGTTTTGCGCCCCAGGATTTGCTCAGGTACGTTGCATTCAAATGAGTCAACTTTTTAAGAGTTCAAAATGTGTAAAGTGGAGGCCAACATCAGGAATTTGATTGGAGTTGTATCATTGATGTATATAAATGAATAAAACTGAAATGAAAATGAAGCTCTGACAAGATTAAAGTAGTTTAGAGACTGTACTGAAAGGTGCTATTCTTCAGATGGTAATGTGCAAGGTTTATTTTATAGACACCCCCTCCATACACCCCCCAGCCATCCTTCGTAAGTACCCCTTCTTTAACCTACAGACTAAGTGCAGACTGAACAATTACATTCATTTATGTACTATCGAAACCGATTGTTAGGGTGATATGGTGTTGGATCCTGTGTTCTCAGGTTGTGCCATATAAAAATATAATAGTAGGTGGACTTTACCCAGGCAGAAACATCATCATCCAGGGTGTGGTCAACCACAACGCTGATAAGTAAGTAACACTTACTCCTTTTAAACACATCTTGCATTATTAACTTGCTTGTCACCTGCTATGGATCGGAGTTGGTACTATGAATCGTGTACCTGTACATTACAGACAATACAGATAGATGGTAAGGTAAAAGGTCCTTTTTAGATTAGTCTGTCACCCTCCAAATAATTTGCATAATTTTTCTTTCACGATTGTGTAACACTCACTGCCAGCAAAGTGCTCCCTCTCTAGAAACAGTACATTAGAGAGCTACAGTGGGGGGAAAAAGTATTTGATCCCCTGCTGATTTTGTACGTTTGCCCACTGATAAAGCAAGGATCAGTTTATAATTTTAATGGTAGGTTTATTTGAACAGTGAGAGACAGAATAACAACAAAAATATCCAGAAAAACGCATGTCTAAAATGTTATAAATTGATTTGCATTTTAATGAGGGAAATAAGTATTTGACCCCCTCTCAATCAGAAAGATTTCTGGCTCCCAGGTGTCTTTTATACAGGTAACGAGCTGAGATTAGGAGCGCACTCTTAAAGGGAGTGCTCCTAACCGCAGCTTGTTACCTGTAAAAAAGACACCTGTCCACAGAAGCAATCAATCAATCAGATTCCAAACTCTCCACCATGGCCAAGACCAAAGAGCTCTCCAAGGATGTCAGGGACAAGATTGTAGACCTACACAAGGTTGGAATGGGCTACAAGACCATCGCCAAGCAGCTTGGTGAGAAGGTGACAACATTTGGTGCGATTATTCGCAAATGGAAGAAACACAGAAGAACTGTCCCTCGGCCTGGGGCTCCATGCAAGATCTCACCTCGTGGGGTTGCAATGATCATGAGAACGGTGAGGAATCAGCGCAGAACTACACGGGAGGATCTTGTCAATGATGTCAAGGCAGCTGGGACCATAGTCACCAAGAAAACAATTGGTAACACACTACGCCGTGAAGGACTGAAATCCTGCAGCGCCTGCAAGGTCCCCCTGCTCAAGAATACATATACATGCCTGTCTGAAGTTTTCCAATGAACATCTGAATGATTCAGAGGACAACTGGGTGAAAGTGTTGTGGTCAGATGAGACCAAAAATGAGCTCTTTGGCATCAACTCAACTCGCCGTGTTTGGAGGAGGAGGAATGCTGCCTATGACCCCAAGAACACCATCTCCACTGTCAAACATGGAGGTGGAAACATTATGCTTTGGGGGTGTTTTTCTGCTAAGGGGACAGGACAACTTCACCGCATCAAAGGGACGATGGACGGGGCCATGTACCGTCAAATCGTGGGTGAGAACCTCCTTCCCTCAGCCAGGGCATTGAAAATGGGTCATGGATGGGTATTCCACCATGACAATGACCCAAAACACACGGCCAAGGCAACAAAAGAGTGGCTCAAGAAGAAGCACATTAAGGTCCTGGAGTGACCTAGCCAGTCTCCAGACCTTAATCCCATAGAATATCTGTGGAGGGAGCTGAAGGTTCGAGTTGCCAAATGTCAGCCTCAAAACCTTAATGACTTGGAGAAGATCTGCAAAGAGGAGTGGGACAAAATCCCTCCTGAGATGTGTGCAAACCTGGTGGCCAACTACAAGAAACGTCTGACCTCCTGTGATTGCCAACAAGGGTTTTGCCACCAAGTACTAAGTCATGTTTTGCAGAGCGGTCAAATACTTATTTCCCTCATTAAAATGCAAATCATTTTATAACATTTTTGACATGCGTTTTTCTGGATTATTTTGTTGTTATTCTGTCTCTCACTGTTCAAATAAACCTACCAATAAAATTATAGACTGATCATTTCTTTTTCAGTGGGCAAACGTACAAAATCAGCAGGGGATCAAATACTTTTTTCCCCCACTGTATACAGTACTATGTCATTTCTTCTGATATCAATGGCCGACATAGGTAAGGGTGTAACGGTTGTTGCAAGGAGAGGACCAAGGTGCAGCGTGGTACGTGTTCATCATGTTTATTAGTTCTGAACACTGAATCAAAAACAAAGTGGAACAAAGCGCAACAGCTCTGTTAGGTGAAAAACACAAGACAGAAAACAACTACCCACAAAAACCCTGTGGGAAAAGGCTACCTAAGTATGGCTCCCAATCAGAGACAACAATAGACAGCTGTCCCTGATTCAGAGCCATACCCGGCCAAAACAAAGAAATACACAAAACATAGAAAACGGAACATAGAATGCCCACCCTAGTCACACCCTGGCCTAACCAAAATAGAGAACAAAACCCTCTCTATGGCCAGGGCGTGACAAAGGGTGATACTCTTTTTAGGCTTACCTTTGCACACCCTTTCCTGTATCTACCACAGGGCATTCATTTATTTGGTCATCTAACATGACATTCCTGGCCAAGCCTTATAACCATGATCATGGTCTTTATGGTTCCAGGTTCTGTGTTAACCTGCGTTTCAACTCGGGGGTGGCGCTTCACTTCAACCCCAGGTTTAATGAGAACATTGTCGTGCGTAATAGTCTCCTGAAGGAACAGTGGGGTCCAGAGGAGAGGACAGGGGGCATGCCCTTCTACAGAGGCCAGCCTTTTACGGTATAAACTCTATTATACCTGATTGTACACTGTATTATGGAAGCTAGCTATATTTTAACGTTGTTTTTTAATTTTTTTGTGAATTTTGTAAGAATTTGAGCTGAAATTAGTTCTGAATGTGTTTTAGCTGCAATGGTACCATGTGCTTTTCCTTGGATGAACTCAGCACTCATGTCAGGCTCTCTGTTTCAGGTGACCATTATGTGTGACACCAAGTGCTACAGGGTGATGGTGAATGGAGTCCAGATGTTCAGCTACAACCACCGCCACTTCCTGCTCCAGGAGATAGATATCCTGGAGGTGGAAGGGAACGTGAGCCTGTCCTCTGTGCTGGTCTAAGTAATGACTCTGTCCTCTGTTATGGTTTGAGTTACATAAACTGAGGTCAAAGGTCAAAGGGGGTAGGATCTGATCAGGACATTATAAAGACCGATGGGTGAGAAATCATGTCTTCTGTGTGTGGACATTTTCTGTGTTGAAAAACTGGCATTTTGCTATGTTGCTGATGGCGAATGTTGATATCATGTTGGGCAAGATGTTTTCATCAATATTTTATCTTATTTCATAAACATTTTAAGTTAGAGTAGAATATGTAAAATATTTTCTTCTATTTATCAAATTCAACATACTTACTGTATGTCTGTTCTCTCTGTACTGACAATGTTTCCACAGCAAATAAACTTCAATATTGGAACTAAGATGTTGTCATAATTCTACATCACCGCTGGGGGGCAGAGAGGTTCAGATAAAATTACTAACTTTGTCCTGTTTTAGATTTTAGTGGGAGGGTTCAGATTTTTTATTAAAAGCTCAATTCTGAGGATTTTGACAAAGTAAATACTGATGACATTAACGGTGCTGTGAATCATTATAATTACATGAAGTGTATTCAAATGACTGGGAGTTCCAGGTGGTTAGAAATAGGCTAGTAGGCCGGTTGACAGATTGCTCTGGCTGGGATGTCTGGTCTAATCCATCCTCATCTACAGATTCCTCTCACTTGCTGCTACAAGCAAGCTGACAAATCTGAAGCCACCAGCAGAGGCCAATTGGTGATATACACTACCGGTCAAAAGTTTTAGAACACCTACTCATTCAAGGGTTTTTCTTTATTTTGACAATTTTCTACATTGTAGAATAATAGTGAAGACATGAAAACTCTGAAATAACACATTTGGAATCATGTAGAAACCAAAAAAGTTTTAAACAAATCAAAATATATTTGGTATCTCAGATTGTTCAAATAGCCACCCTTTGCCTGATGACAGCTTTGCACACTCTTGGCATTCTCTCAGCCAGCTTCAGCTGAAATCCTTTTCCAACAGTCTTGAAGGAGTTCCCACATATGCTGAGCACTTGTTGGCTGCTTTTCCTTCACTGCAGTCCGACTCATTCCAAACCATCTCAACTTGGTTGAGGTTGGGGGATTGTGGAAGCCAGGTCATCTGATGCAGCACTCCATCACTCTTCTTCTTGGTAAAATAGCCCTTACACAGCCTGGATATGTATTGGGTCATTGTCCTGTTGAAAAACAAATGATAGTCCCACTAAAACCAAACCAAATGGAATGGCGTATCACTGCAGAATGCTGTGGTAGCCATGCTGGTAAAGTGTGCCTTGAATTCTAAATAAATCACAGATAGTATCACCAGCAAAGCACCCCCACACCATAACACCTCCTCCATGCTTTACGGTGGGAAATACACATGCGGAGATCATCTGTTCACCCACATCGCATCTTACAAAGACACGGCGGTTGGAACCAAAAGTCTCCAATTTGGTCTCCAGACTAAAGGACAAATTTCCACCGGTCTAATGTCCATTGCTCATGTTTCTTGGCCCAAGCAAGTCTCTTCTTATTATTGGTGTCCTTTAATAGTGGGTTCTTTGCAGCAATTCGACCATGAAGGCCTGAGTCACACAGTCTCCTCTGAAGAGTTGATGTTGAAATGTGTCTGTTATTTGAACTCTATGAAGCATATATTTGGGCTGCAATTTCTGAAGCTGGTACCTCTAATGAACATATCCTCTACAGCAGAGGTAACTCTGGGTCTTCCATTCCTGTGGCGGTCCTCATAAGAGCCAGTTTCATCATAGCGCTTGATGGTTTTTGTGACTGCACTTGAAGAAACTTTCAAAGTTCTTGAAATGTTCCGTATTGACTGACCTTCATGTCTTAAAGTAATGATAGACTGTCATTTCTCTTAGCCCTATTTGGTAAAATACCAAATAAGCAATCTTCTGTCTTCTGCCTTATCCCTACCTTATCTCAACACAACTGATTGGCTCCACAAACTTTTAAGAAGGCACACCTGTTAATTGAAATGCATTCCAGGTGACTACCTCATGACGCTAGTTGAGAGAATGCCAAGAGTGTGCAAAGCTGTCATCAAGGCAAAGGGTGGCTATTTGAACAATCTCAAATATGAAATATATTTGGATTTGTTTAACACTTTTTTGGTTACTACATGATTCCATATGTGTTATTTCATAGTTTTGATGTTTTCACTATTATTCTACAACGTTGAAAATAGTAAAAATAAAGACAAATCCTGGAATGAGTAGGTGTTCTAAAACCTTTGGCCGGTAGTGTATATTTTTTTCTCTCACAAAGTACCTTTTAGCCATCCTTTTCATCTGTAGGCCTCCTGGCAGCCCTCCATCCTTACTGCCACCATTTAAGAGGTAGCTTGGTGGTTGCGTAGGGGTGCTTTCAATCTATGGTGTTCATTCGTGCATATATAAATACATTCTTTCCTGGGGGTGCTAGGCCTATTCTTTACAGGGCTTCAGCACTGTCTTGCCCCTCCCTGGAGCTGCCCATGACTGCCTGGTTGTACCAAAATGATTTAGACCAGTGCTGCACAAGTTAGCCTTTCTTTCACTAAAACAGATGCCTATGCAACATTCTTTAGATTAGTGAAATTAGTTCATTTTGCAGCATGTGATTTGATATGCTTTCTGAGGAAACCAAAATGGCATCTTATTCACAAAGAGCCCCTTCACACAGGGTCAAAGCATGGTAACATTACATGTCAACAAATTTGGATGACAAAGTATGTCAAATCAAAGTTTATTGGTCGCCTACGCAGTTTAGTAGATGTTAGGGCGGATGTAGCGAAATGCTTATGTTACTGGCTCCTAACAATGCAGTAAAATATCAATCAAGTACACAAATAATACAAATAAATAAATTAATTTAGAACGAATCTAATTAACAACCCAAATAGCACTGTAACAGAATTTAATTTACACGATATTAAGAATGGTATGTACAGCAGTAGATACAGTGAGCTCCAAAAGTATTGGGACAGTGACTATTTTGTTGTTGTTTTGGCTCCGTACTCCAGCACTTTGGATTTTAAATGATACAATGACTATGAGGTCAAAGTGTAGACTGTCAACTTTAATTTGAGGGTATTTTCCTCTATAGCAGGTGAACCGTTTAGAAATTACAGCACTTTTTGTACATAGTCCCCCATTCTTAGGGGACTAAACGTATTGGAACAAATTCACTTATGTGTATTAAAGTAGTAAATAATTCAGTGTTTTGTCCCATATTCCTAGCACGCAATGATTACATCAAGCTTGTGACTCTACAAACTTGTTTGGTTGCATTTGCTGTTTGTTTTGCTTGTGTTTCAGATTATTTTGTGCCCAATAGAAATGAATGATAAATAATGTATTGTCATTTTGGAGTCGCTTTTATTGTAAATAAGAATAGAATGTGTTTCTAAACACTTTACATTCATGTGGATGCTACCATGATTACGGCTAGTCCTGAATGAATCGTGAATAATGTTGAGTGAGAAAGTTACAGACGCACAAATATCATACCCCCAAGACATGCTAACCTCTCACCATTACAATAACAGTGGAGGTTAGCATTTTTGGAGCGGTAGGATATTTGTGCGTCTGTAACGTTCTCACTCATCACTATAGAACGGCAGCAGAAAAAGCTTCTATTTCCATGTTGCTTATGAGTGCATTTCACACTTCTTTTGGATTATAATTGGATTTTAAGGCTCGTATGAATGTCCTGCTTAATATAATGGTTGTCTCATCATCGCAAATCAATTGCATTATACTTTTAAAAAATGGCTCTTTGGCTAGCTTTTGCAATAGCCAATATCAATGAGCGTTGGCATTCTAGCTAACAACTGCTGCATATAAAGTAGTTTATTTGCAAAGATCACAACCAAATATAATCTTACGCTTCGATCACACCAACAGAATCATTGCGCAAAATAGTATGCAGCTGGATAGCATATCATCAGCATATAATCTGGATATGTATACAACAAAAGTTCAACATTCACCTTCTGCTACCATTTCTGTCAAGATGTCTCCGCATACAGTTTGACGCATTCAGTATGTGCCACACCGAACGCACTGTAACTGCCTGTGCAACGCAATGCTGAGGCAAACGCAGCCATTTCATTGGAAATTAATGTAATTCTGGTGTACCAAAATGCAGCTACACTGTCGGTGTGATCGGAGCGTTAAAGCAAGAATTAAAACATAATTGTAAGCATATGAGAACCCCAAAAACGTATTTTGTTTAGAAGTAATAAAAACGTAAATCTAGGCTATGTTGAATGGGCGCAGATTGCGATGGCTTTCTTACTGCCGCCAAGAGTCACGTATGTCTCTGCCTGATGTCAGGGTGTCGTGTACTGGAAAAAGGTCTATAGGTTGCACCTCTGTCACTCGGTCGCGTCATGCGGTTATTATGAACGTTCTCAACCTGCCCTCTTTTGGCGGCACCATAGTGATGCCCTAAAGTGGTGATAAATCCAGTCATTCTGGATTGAGGATACAGTTTAGTCTAAATTAAACTATAGTGCCTGGAAATACGCTGACGTTGCTCAAGTAGTCAAATATACAAGGGCTGCATAGCGAACATAACAAATACAACTGTTTATATGGATTCTCATGACAATGTAAATTGGCATACGCTGCAGTGTATGGGAATTGACGCTGTTGACTGCGTCTCCTCTTGTGGTTTTGAGCGCTTCGAACACACCGACAGCTCGTTGCATTTTGGTACGTTTTCCTTGCAGCATTGCGTTGCAGAAGCAGTTGCAATGCGTTCGGTGTGGTGCATACGTTGACGTATGCGTCAAACTGTATGGGTAGACGGCTTGACAGAAAGGGTAGCAGAAGGTGAATGTTGAACTTTTGTTGCATACATATCCAGATGATGCTGCGTACTATTTTGCTCAATGTCGGTGTGTCAGTACGTTTTTAATGTTCTGGAATGTTTCATTGAACGGAAACGGTGCTGTAGTGAACTACCAGTTGAAAACCAGGGAGGTTGGGGAACGCTGTCAGCATGGTCACTTCTCTTTAAATGCATCACTCATTGTTTCAAGCCACACCCACCAAACGGGAGCAAATGCACCTCGAAGTCTGTTCAAGAACGTACAAGAACGTTTTGGGGAAACGTGTTGTTCAGTACAAACCGTTCTGCAACGTAGCAAACGATCAAGCGAACTGAACACACCTCTGATTTTATAGACTAGTAACATAGTAAAAGTAAATCCGGGACACTCAAATTGGTATGTTATGTTTGGTGTGGTTACATATGATTGATAGAATGTTACTTACTAGCAACCCAAAAGTTACGTGTTTGAATTTCATCACGGACAACTTTAGCATTTTAGCTAACTACTTACTACAAAGCAAATCAAGCTTTGGCTTTGATAAATGCAACATGTAAAGTGTTGGTCCCATGTTTTATGAGCTGAAATAAAATATCCCATACATTTTCCATATGTACAAAAAGCTTATTTCTCTTAAATTTTGGGCACACATTTGTTTACCTCCCTGTTAGTGAGCATTTCTCCTTTGTCAAGATAATCCATCCACTTGACAGGTGTGGCATATCAAGAAGATGATTAAACAGCATTATCATTACACAGATGCACTTTGTGCTGGAGACAATAAAATGCCACTCTAAAATGTTCAGTTTTGCCACACAACACAATTCCACAATGTCTCAAGTTTTGAGGGAGTGTGCAATTGGCATGCTGACTGCAGGAATGTCCAACAGAGCTATTGCCAGAAAATAGTATGTTCATTTCTTTACCATAAGCCACCTCCAATGTAATTTTAGAGAATTTGGCAGTACATCACAAGCACATGTAACCACACCAGCCCAGGACTTCCACATCCAACTTCTTTACATGCGGGATCGTCTGAGACCAGCCACCCGGACAGCTGATGAAACTGAGGAGTATTTCCCTTTTGCGGGGAAAAACTCATTCTGAGTGGGTAGGCCTGGCTCCCAAGTAGGTGGGCCTATGCCCTCCCAGGCCCACCCATGGCTGCGCTTCTCTGCCCAGTCATGTGAAATCCATAGATTAGGGCCTAATGAATTCATTTCAATTGACTGATTTCCTTATAGGAACTGTAACTCAGTAAAATCATTGAAATTGTTATATAGGTAAACAATAATTGTTCTTATGCAATGGATAGACTGTGTCATAAGGTTGTCATAAGAAACACAATGTATATTATGTAACACTAGATACAGAACTTCCGACTTTACCAATTGGGGCGGCAGGTAGTCCTCTTAAGGATTCGCCCTTTTTTCCAAATTTTCGCCTAATATTACATACCCAAATCTAACTGCCTGTAGCTCAGGCCCTGAAGCAAGGATATGCATATTCTTGGTACCATTTGAAAGGAAACACTTTGAAGTGTGTGGAAATGTGAAAGAATGGTAGGAGAATATAACACAATAGATCTGGTAGAAGAAAATACAAAGAAATAACCAACCTTCTTTTGTATTTTGTTTGTACCATCATCTTTAAAATGCAAGAGAAAGGCCATAATGTATTATTCCAGCCAGGTGCAATTTAGATTTTGGCCACTAGATGGCAGCAGTGTACGTGCAAAGTTTTAGACTGATCCAATGAACCATTTCATTTCTGTTCAACATTTTGTATCAAGACTGCCCAAATGTGCCTAATTTGTTTATTAATAACTTCTCATGTTCAAAATTGGGCACTATCCTCAAACAATAGCTGTAATAGCTACTGTAAATTGGACAGTGCAGTTAGATTAACAAGAATGTAAGCTTTCTCCCAATATCAGATATGTCTATGCCCTGGGAAATATTCTTGTTACTTACAACCTCATGCTAATCGCATTAGCCTACGTTAGCTCAACCGTCCCATGGACGTTAACTGACTTGCCTAGATAAATATAGGTAAAACATACCTTTTAAAAAAATATCATTAGCTATTAAGAAACTCCCTCCCCTTTTCTCACGCATTCAGCCCCCCACTCCTCACTCCACAGACATATTCACAAATAGCAGCCAGTAGGCTACTCTATTCATACTGTAGGCTCATCTGTAGGTGAATGAGAGAAATATATTTTCTAAGGAACAATCTGCTAAGAGATCATTCATAGGTTTAAAGACAAGCCCATTATCCTTTCTTAAATATTAACATTGAATTATTTCCTGGGAGAAAAGAGGAAGGGAGGGACATAACAGGAAAAAAAGGTTACACAACAGCATAGAATACCAGCACATATTACGGACTGGATTATTATATTGTACATATTGATGATGTACACAGATCGAATGGCTATCTGGTCTACTGTTACCATGCATTTTTCTTATAATGTAACTGCAAAATGTTTATGGTTCTGTTTCTTCTGTATCTAAAATCATAAGGCAGTGTGACATCACCGGTTTGTTATCTAAAGACTGTCATTGATGAAAACAAACGGCATCGGTCCAATCCCCCGTTTTTACATTCATACTAGTCGCCGCAAAGATTCTTGCAACGCACGCGCAGTAATGTTAGCTGTTTCTCAAAGCAGGATCAGTGCTGCTTCATTTCATTGAGAAGGAGGATTCAAACTTCCGGTACTGTCATGGCGACATGGTGGTGTGTCTGCTAAAATAAAGAAAATAACCCCATCAACATCGGATTTTGAGCATTAACTGGTTGTAAATAGCAGAGGAATCATTATTTATACGGATAATTCAGGTGGCCCATCGCGGCTCACACCCGGCCGGCCATGGCGGCGCATAAACCCGTGGAATGGGTTCAGGCCGTAATTAGTAGATTCGACGAGCAGGTAAGAATAACACATTGTATCAGACATTGTGCCTCTGCCTTGTCCCTGTAACATCATGGAGGTCGTGGCTTTAGCGACGGGATCATTTGAAGAAAGCTGCACTGTCATGACTGGTGTGTTTTGTGTCGATCTAGCTAGCTAGCTCGCCTGCTCAACACACCGCTCCTGCAGAGCCGCATCATCACACACAGGACTCGGGAGCAAGTGACAGCGACAGAGAGGGCGAAATAGCACATGGGCAAATTTGTCCTAAACATTTGAGATGCCGTTTAAAATCCATAAGGATAATACCACGAGGATGTACTCTCAATATATAAACAAAGGAGTCGGCAGAGTACGCATTTTGCTGTTAAAAAGGAAGAACTAGCTAGATGTAGACATAAGCAGCGAGTTGTTAGCTTGGTTAGCTATGCATTCAGCTTCTGCCAGTAACACTGTGCTAACTATTGTTAGCTAGCTAGCCACTGCGAGCTTTGTTGCTAGCCAAGTTGTCAACCTGAAGCTAGTGTCCAGTAATTCATGTGCAATTTCCATTTACCTACCTAGTAACTCATCTTGGACTACAAATCAAATTGTTTGTCTATACTACAAATTGTTTGTTTATAGCCAGTTAGCCATTACAGTAGCTGCTAGCTAGTCATATCCTGTGTTATTTTAGCTGCGTCCAGTTTGTTTAGCCTACAGTGTGTGTGTGTGTGTGTGTGTGTGGACTGTGGACTTTTCTATGCAGACTGACAATCAGGTCTCATCCATTGCATTGGGAAACATTGGTAATGATGGGTATCGAAGCTCGTTTTTGAATGGATTTATTGACCTACTTTGCTCCCCTCACAAAATCTCACCAATGTCTTCATTTTCCTTCTCGTACATGATAGCTATCCTACATGATGCAGTATCAATATGGGCTATGCTTGTACAGTACTAGGCTTGTATGCCAAGCAGTGATTTCATTGTGTCATCCTTACATGTGTTGCTTTCACATGTTAACGTTTACATTGTAATGTATAGGCCTAGCTAGTCTGTGTAATTCTGGTCAGTGACGTTTGTAGTATATTGCAGTATACACGGAGTGTACAAAACATTAGGAACACCTTCTCTTTCCATGACAGACTGACCAGGTGAAAGCTATGATGTCACTTTCAATCAGTGTAGATGAAAGGGAGGAGACAGGTTAAAGAAGGATTTGTATGCCTTGAGACGTGGATTGTGTATGTGTGCTATTCAGAGGGTAAATGGGCAAAACAAAATATGTAAGTCCCTTTGAACGGGGTATGGTAGTAGGTGCCAGGCGCACCAGTTTGAGTGTGACAAGAACTGCAATGCTGCTGGGTTTTTCACACTCGATTGTTTGAGAAGCATTGGAGTCAACATGGGCCAGCATCCCTATGGAATGCTTTT
Organism: Salmo trutta; assembly: GCF_901001165.1. Taxonomy (NCBI): domain Eukaryota; kingdom Metazoa; phylum Chordata; class Actinopteri; order Salmoniformes; family Salmonidae; genus Salmo; species Salmo trutta. The sequence goes on along the minus strand of NC_042975.1, from coordinate 39,580,713 downwards.
GACACCTTGTAGAGTCTATGCCCCTACAAGTTGAGGCTGTTCTGATGGCAAAAAGGATGCAACTCAATATTAGGAAAGTGTTCCTAATGTTTTGTAAACTCTATGTATATGTTATGCCTACATGATGAACCTATGGGATGGTAAATTCCATATATTTCATATGTAAAAATAATTATAGGCTAATGAACCTTATCAAATGACAAATTAGCGGATTAGCAAACCGAAAATCTCAGCCCTGGGAGCATTCGTTTTTGTGCTTGTTCATTGTTGCAAGAGGAAAGTGACCGTATTGGCAATTACTATCAACTATTTCTTTAGTATAAAATCTCAGTGGATATGAGAGAGATTAGTAATTGTGGATGTTTAGGCTACTGTGTCCAAGTTGGTTTGTTTTGGGGTTGTGGTTACTTCAAACCTCCATGCAGGGCAGGCTAATTGGATGAATGGTTCATTTTAACAGTTCTATGTCAGCTGTTGGTTAACACATCAGTGACATTCCTACAGTGCATGACATGAGGTTAGACGGTATGCAACAGACCGGATGTCTAGGTTATTGAGACACTATCACAACACTTAGTTTCTGAGATCCGCTATTCATAGGGTCTGTGGTAGCATAGTCCTAACTAGTCCAATGTTCCCAGTAATCTCCGTCTTCCAGGGTTGGGATAGTCTGAGGACTATTCCACCTAAGATCAAGCCAATAGGCCTACCTGTCCCTTGTAGCAGATATCCTGTTGAAGTTGTGCCCCCCGCTATCCATTAGCTCACAGTTCTGGCTTGGAAGGCCAAGTGGCTGGGTGTGGCTCATTGCACTTTGATGAAGGTTTAATGGAGATTAGGCCTAACTTGCTGTTAAGCCTATTGATACCACTTTGTAATCATTAAAGAGGGTTTTGTATGTTGGCTTCTGGTTGGATTGAGACTGCTTTCTGTCAGAATCAGCTTTGAGATTAGCAGCTCAACCCTCGACTGTGGTGTTATAGGTTAGGCTGTATCACCTTTCCTTTTGAGCTTGACCCGTTGAGGCCAGAGCAGAGCATTGGGGCAGCAGGTAGCCTAGTGGTTAGAGCGTTGGACTAGTAACCGTAAGGTTGCAAGATCGAATCCCCGAGCTGACAAAGTAAAAATCTGTCGTTCTGTCCCTGAACAAGGCAGTTAACCCACTGTTCCAAGGCCGTCATTGAAAATAAGAATTTGTTCTTAACTGACTTGCCTAGTTAAATAAAGATAAAAAAAAATAGAATTGGATGTTATTACCGTATAAATAATCCAACCCTCACTTTTGTAAATCCAATGTTAGGTTGGCTACTTTCCTCATGCGAAATTCAAGAATAATGTAGTGTGTAAATGTGTGAAGGGGATTCCAGTCAAAGTAGATTATTTTCCCCTGTTGTGTAAACAACATATTTGTAAAATGTTATTAGTTGCATACACATATTCAGCAGATGTTATTGCAGGTGTAGCGAAATGCTTGTGTTGCTAGCGCCAACATTATGCCCTATAATGTATTCTCTAATAATACTGTCTTATACTAGTGCTTGCATGTATTGTGCTTGAGCTTGTAACACCAAAGCTCCTAAGGAAAGAGGATAAAGTCTTTCTGACCTTTTCATTGAAAATCTGATGTTGATCCCTGATGCTGCTTACAAGCCCCTGACCTGGAAAGAGAAGCTCAGCCAAGTGAAGAGCCATGTCTTTTTTTAGATGGCATCTTAGATGGAAGCTCATAAATATCTCCTAATGGTTTTTCTGTGCTCGCCTAAATAGTGTTTCTATGTTGGCAGCACTCAGAAAAACCGTCTTAAACCGCGTTTGTGTATCTTCTGGCGTTATGTCGACAAGGAAAGTGTACTCTTCCTCTCGTCCCCTCTTTGTGTTCAGTGCCCTGTTGGCTGGTGCCAAAGCACTCATTAGGAAAGGGATTGACCTTAGAGGAATTTCAGACTGTGCCAGTGAAACAAAGTGGCCCTGTGTCTGTTGGCCTGGCCTGAATATAGATGTCAACAAGCCATACTCTGTGTGCGTGTTCGCAGCGAAGATGCTTAAGTCTCGGGACTCTCATTTCATGCACATGTCTCTGAGCCAGGAGAGGAGCAGCCCCTCTCTGGTCTGTTGTGGTGGCCTCTGGCCTTTGCTGGAGGACATGGTATTAGGTCCTGCTATAAGTGAGGAATCTCCTCTGGACCGGTCGGATGGTTGGGATTGGTGTGTCCACCTCAATCTCCATACCTTTATATGTTTAGCATACTTATAAGAAGTCATAGTACAAAACTGTGTCAAGTTTGACTTCCTTTGCACTTTGCAGACTAAGTAAGTTTGTTTTCATTAGTAGTCCTACTTGTGAATTGTGTGTGCGCACGCCCACACGTTTGTTCGAGCAGCAGACTGCCGCAGGTGTGCAGCTGTGGCCCAAATGGGAGCGGCGCAGCGCCAAAGGCCTCTTTGTTCCTACAGAGCGGAGCATGGCGCATGGAGCATGGCCCGTAGCGGGTGTCTGTGAGCTCAGCCCATCCACCCCCTGTGTGTGTGTGTGTGGTACAATATACTCAGGGAGGGGCCACCCAGCCACCTTCCAGGCTTCCCCAGTACTCTACACTCCTCCCTATCCCTTTAGCCTCTTCTACTCAAGGTTATTATATTATTGTGTTTTTATATATATATTTTAGAATTTAATTTTGAATTTATTTTAAGTTTAATTTACTTTTAGTTGTGTACAAATATATATTTTATATTATGTAGGTGTAGTGTTGGGGACAGAAAGCATGCATGGGGGGCTAGGATTTGTGATGTCTCTTCTTGTGGCCACATATGTACAATATAATACTCCAGTCCGTAATATGTGCTGGTATTCTATGCTGTTGTGTAACCTTTGTTTCCTGATGTCCCTCCCTGCCTCTTTTCTCCCAGGAAATAATTCAATGTTAATATTTAAGAAAGGATAATGGGCTTGTCTTTAAACCTATCAATGATCTCTTAGCAGATTGTTCCTTAGAAAAGATATTTCCCTCATTCACCTACAGATGAGCCTTTCATTCCTACTGGCTGTGGGGGGGGGGGGGGGGGGGGGGGGGCTGAATGCGTGAGAAAAGAGGCCTTAATAAAAGGCCTTAATAGCCGATGATAAAGTCGGAAGATCTAGTGTTACGTAATATACATAGTATTTATTATGACAACCTAAGGACACAGTCTATCCATTGCATAAGAACAATTATTGTTTTACTATACAGAACAAAAATATAAATGCAACAATTTCAATGATTTTACTGAGTTACAGTTCCTATAAGGAAATCAGTCAATTGAAATGAATTCATTAGGCCCTAATCTATGGATTTCACATGACTGGGCAGAGAAGCGCAGCTATGGGTGGGCCTGGGAGAGCATAGGCTAATCCACTTGGGAGCCAGGCCTACCCACTCAGAATGAGTTTTTCCCTGCAAAAGGGCTTTATTACAGACAGAAATACTCCTCAGGTTCATCAGCTGTCCGGGTGGCTGGTCTCAGACGATCCTGCATGTAAAGAAGCCGGATGTGGAAGTCAGGGGCACTAAAAGGCTACCTTAGGTGATGGGTCAGGTCATAGGTTGAGTTAGAATTATAATGTCAATCTCAAGCGACATAGATTTAAAAGGAATTGCACCGATCCTGGCGCCAAAAAATATGATGGAAGGAAACTTTCGCTTATGTTTACACCAATCCAATGCTTTTTAACTTTTGTAGTACATAAGAAGAAGAAGAATCAGTTTGGCTACCTAGACATTTTTTTCCCCCTGTTAGCTCGTTCTAGCGATGCACTAGTTAGGCCTATGCACTAGTTCACCCCCCCCCCAGACCTGGAACAAGCCTCCTTGAAAACATATTGAGTACGTTTACATGTACACTGATTCATTCGATATTAAACAGATTGATAAATCCAACATATGCACCACATAGAACGCACTGCAACTGCCTCTGCAATGCAATGCTGCAAGGCAAACGGAGTGTTTCATTGTAAATAAATGTGCTTCTGGTGTATACAGTGACGCTGTTGGTGTGATCGAGGCGTATGCGCGGGTGAAGTGAGTTCGGTAAAACTGAAAGTATGCATCTTAGAAATAGTTTTCATATACAAACTTAATATGTCCGAACTCAGAATCAAATAGGCTTTGCAAAAATAACACGGTCGCTGTTGTAGAATGTTTATTTTGATTGACGATTTGTGGCATTTATTTAAGTCCCATCAGGTAGCCTGGTTTCAGATGTCCAAGTAAACAGGATTATTAGGGAAATTATTATTTTTGCAAGGCATGTAAACGTTTTAAACAAACTGTTATATTAATCTGACTATCTGCAATAATCGTATTGTTGTGTGCATGTAACCGCGCTCTCTGATCAACTTATTGACCTGTACTCCATGCTCTTGACATTATGGTTAGGGTTATGTGTATTGGACACAAAGTGAAGTTACCAACTTCGATGAATACACCAACATCAAGGATTTACACACTGTATAAGCCTAACTCCCCCACCCCCTCTCCTCTGCAGCTTCCAGTAAAAGTGGGCCAACAGAACACTCACACCAAAGTCAGCACGGAGCACAACAAGGAATGTCTCATCAACATCTCCAAGTATAAGTTCTCACTGGTGATCAGTGGCCTCACAAACATACTGAAGAACGTGAACAACATGGTAAGTGTGTGTGTGTGTGTGTGTGTGTGTGTGTGTGTGTGTGTGTGTGTGTGTGTGTGTGTGTGCGTGCGCAAGCAAGCAACGCCAGTTGTAGCCTATAGAGACATGTACAGTGTTGCAGATGTCTCAACCATGTCTCCCTCTCCTCTCTCTCCCCTAGCGAATATTTGGGGAGGCTGCGGAGAAGAACCTGTATCTCTCTCAGCTCATCATTCTGGACACACTGGAGAAGTGCCTTGCTGGGGTGAGGAACCTTTCTTAAGGCTCTCTACATTTTATACCCTGTTTTATTTTTTCTCTTAAACTTTCCCCTTAATATATATATTTTTAAATTATGGATACATGTCGCTTTTATTTCTCAGTCTCTCTCTCTCCCTTCATCCTTCTTTCCCTATGTCTCCTTCCTGATTTGTTTCATTTTCTCATGCTGTCCTAAGACACTTTTTTATCAGTAGATTTCCATTGGATGTCAGCATAACACAATAGGATGTGGTGGGCTGTCTGTGGTTGAGATGTTTTGTTTCAGTTGGGACAGTGGCCTTTGCCCTGGATCTGGGCCCTTTCCCCTCCCCACACAAATGAACTGTGTGTTTGAGGACTGTCTCTCTCTCAGGCTCAGTGAACTCTGTTAGTAGCCAGTATTCCCCTGGTTCCTCTCCCTCCTCTCCTCAGTAAAGATGTGCTCACTGCCCACTTCTGAGATTGCTTTTCCAGGTGCTTCCTCATCTTGACTTCACATTCACGGCCTCCAAGTTTCCGGACTTAAAAAAAAGAAGAAAAGATCACTGGCGGATGGCGGATGGAGGACAGCTGTTAGTGGGTTCTTCAAGTCCTCCTTGTTCTTGAAATCGGAATGCTTTTTGCTGACTATTTTACCTTTGTAAATAGTTTATTTACACATAGGGCTGTGACGGTCATGGAATTTTGGATGACTGTTATTGGTCAGCGAAATGACGGTGGTCATCGTTCTAATTGTTTGAATAGCAAAACATTTATTTGTATTTTTTTTAAAGCACATTTTGTACACTCCTCCGCTCCTGACTGCATGTGCTGCTGTGCAGGGAGAAGGGCGCTGCCTAGGCAACCAAATACTTATTTTATACAACACCTTGCTTGTTTCAGCAAGGAGCAACCAAATTTCATCACGTTGTAAAGAGTCCATGTTACCGCAGAAACGGACTCAACCGCACAAATGCCCGGCCGCCCCGTCTTCAGTCAGCTGTTTGTATATTATATATATTATTTTTATTTATTCATAATCGTCAGTTACATATACAACTTTCCTCTTTCAGTTGCCCATGTCACTGCCATTTAATTTAAAATCATGACATATTAAACCCTTACTAGAAATTAGAAAATCCTTATTTTCAATGAAATATTTAACTTAATGATCCACCACTACTGTCCCCAAGTAGAACCCTCTTTGTCCCCAGTCCTCCCACAGTGTGCTGGGGTAATGGCAGATCCCAGGGGGAAAAAAATGCAGAACAAACTCTATTTTGATGGCTTCTGGTACATTCTAATGCCTTGATTCCATCTGAAATACACAGCTAAATTATTGAATACTTTAACGACTACCTCCTAGATTGGGGAAATGAGTTGTGGTATTAAGTAGAAATACCTGACTTTACATTTAAAATAGCAGAAAATGTAAGAATTCAGTGTGTTGTAAGTTGTTTTGGATATGGTCTAGGTCTATATGTTCTAGGGCTGTGACGATACCAATATCACTATTTTTTCCATGGCAAAAATGAGAACAAGCAGGCAACTCTCTGGTCCTTTAAAACCCGCTGTATGCAAAAATATTGTGCTAAAGCTTGGAAAATAAATAAATGTGACTCTGGATGACAACAATATGATTTTGTTTCCAACATTGGGGCTGTTCTCATAAAGAAGTTAAATCCGCTTCTTGTTTTGTTTCCTTGCCATGATACTAACGAGTATTGTGATACTGGTATCGTCCCGGCCCTAATATTTTCAGGACTATTTTCTAAGTAAGATAACCTTTTTTTTTTTTTTTTTTTACATTTTCTGCTAGTTTTACTGCAAGATATGAATTGCCACGATGTTTGTTCTTCAAATTATGTATTTTATTGGCTCTGACTGTGGACCCTAATTTGGGTGAACTATCCCTTTAACATTTTGGTCTGTTAATCAATCACTGTGGGTGGGATTGTCAGGGGAGGGAGCAGGTTGCTTGTGAGTCACAGAGTTGGTAGTGGGTCAGACCTGTCAATCAATCACTGTGGGTGGACTTTGAGGGAAGGCAGTAGATTAGTCAGAAAAACTAGTGTAGTCTACTCTTTGAATTTATTGTGACAAAAACTTAAGACAAAAGGTTGTGTTCTGTAAAGTAAACATGGATTCCTTGTTGAGAAACTATTGAATTGCAGGAACATTTTTCAAAGGGCAAACATTTTCAGGGGGATGACCCACATATTGTGCACCCCCATTTTATACGAAGTCAGCGGCCCATTATAGACCTACAGGTGTGCTTGAAGAATGAAACAGGTTAAACGTACTTTGCCACACAGAAAGCATCAGCAGTATTTTGGACCAGAATGAGGCTCTCTCTGCTACTTATTGTTCCTGCAGTGAGGATTCATTCAACATCTTAAGTGTTTTCATAATTTATCTGCAGATAATCGCCAAAAAAACAGTAGTAGTCTACCACTATGTAAATTAGGGAGCCAAATGAACAGCTCTCTCTCCAACTCAGTTCTGACATTCCGACATTCACCTAAAAGATCCGTTCAAAAATAGCTGTTCGTTTGCGAACAACCCATCACTAGGCTACACTGACAAGTCACTTTAGCGGTCACTGGCAAGTCTCGACATGGACTTCAAATCTTAGGAAAATAAAAACAAGATTTGGTTAACTTGTCCCGATGCGATACCATGGACATTTAACTTTGTTGTACGATGTATGAATTGCAAAGGGATATAGGATATTGACTTTATTCAGTCAGTTCGACACCTTTTATAAACTAGTCTGCTGTTAAACACTTGCTGTTCGGTCGTCAATCAAAGCACAGTAATAGCCTCCTTGGCTGGCTATATGAAACACACTAAAACAAATTAAATGAATTTGCCACAAAACAATAATTAAGTGGATTTCAACTAATTGTTACCACTTACATTACATGGGACTTGTAAATTCACTCACAGGGGACGATGAAGCGTCATGCTCACCCTGCTCCGTGAAAATACATTTTGACTGCAGCCAACCACAGCACACATAAATAACACGGATACCGAGAGGCAGGACAGACAGCAGACTGACAAACCAGCAGTTTCCCTGTCATCGCTCACTTTGTGACTGACAGGCGCCTGTTCTATCAATAGATTACTAGAAGATGTACTGTATATCGTTCATTCTAGCGGGAGAAGGCTATACAGACTTCTCTGACGAGGGAATTGAAACTTTTAAATGAAAAGAATCCTAGTTAATTTGTGAAGTGGAAAAAGTAGGCACTTAGAGAAAACAACACTGAATGTGTGACTTCATTTTTATGCAGAGCTCTTTCTGCTTTTGTGGTGCTCGGCTCTGTCCATGGTGTAGTTGTTCAGGGATGCCAGCCTTGTGACTGGAGCCTGACTGAACGTTCTCTGTGTGGGATGATTTTGATCCTCATCCTCAGCTATCAGTGGTCTCTCTCCTCTGGGTTAAGAGGGCAGTGAGGACGTCGATTTAAAGGTTTTCTTCTTGTTGACCTCTAACCTTTCTTTCCTCCTCTTCTCCCCTCCCTCAGCAACCGAAGGACTGCATGCGTCTGGACGAGACCATGCTGGTGAAGCAGCTGCTGCCAGAAATCTGTCACTTCATCCACACCTACCGCGAGGGCCACCAGCATGCCGCCGAGCTCCGTAACTCCGCCTCCGGGGTCCTATTCTCCCTCAGCTGCAACAACTTCAACGCTGTGTTCAGCCGCATCTCCACCAGGTGACATTAACCATAAACACCTCACAACTCTCCCCTCAGCCCAACCTGCTCAGAATGGAGTGTTAACATCACACAACTCTCCCCTCAACCCAACCTGCTCAGAATGGAGTGTTAACATCACACAACTCTCCCCTCAACCCAACCTGCTCAGAATGGAGTGTTAACATCACACAACTCTCCCCTCAGCCCAACCTGCTCAGAATGGAGTGTTAACATCACACAACTCTCCCCTCAGCCCAACCTGCTCAGAATGGAGTGTTAACATCACACAACTCTCCCCTCAGCCCAACCTGCTCTAAGCAGGAACAGGCCAAGATGGAAGGCCTCAGGCTGCACATAGAGGATGGGTTACTAAATGAATGTACATTGTATTCAGGAAAGTATTCAGACCCGTTGACTTTTTCCACATTTTGTTACTTTACAGCCTTATTCTAAAATTGATTAAATCGTTTTTTCTCCCCTTATCAATCCACACACAATACCCCATCATGACAAAGCAAAGACAGGTTTTTAGACATTTTGTATTACATTAACATAAGTATTCAGACCCTTTACTCAGTACTTTGTTGAAGTACCTTTGGCAGTGATTATAGCCTCGAGTCTTCTTGGATATTACGCTACAAGCTTGGTACACCTGTATTTGGGGAGTTTCTCCCATTCTTCTCTGCAGATCCTCTCAAGCTCTGTCAGGTTGGATGGGGAGCGTTGCTTCACAGCTATTTTTAGGTCTCTCCAGAGATGTTCGATCGGGTTCAAGTCCTGGCTTGACCACTCAAGGACATTCAGAGATTTGTTTCGAAGCCACTTCTGTGTTGTCTTGGCTGTGTGCTTAGGGTCATTGTCCTGTTGGAAGGTGAACCTTCACCCCAATCTGAGGTCCTGAGTGCTCTGGAGTAGGTTTTCATAAAGGATCTCTCTGTACTTTGGTCTGTTCTTCTTCCCCTCGATCCTGACTAGTCTCTCAGTCCCTGCCGCTGAGAAACATCCCCACAGCATGATGCTGCCACCATGTTTCATTGTAGGGATTGTGCCAGGTTTCCTCCAGATGTGACGCTTGGAATTCAGGACGAAGAGTTTAATATTGGTTTCATCAGACCAGAGAATCTTGTTTCTCATGGTCTGAGAGTCCTTTAGATGCCTTTTGTAAAACTCCAAACAGGCTCTCGTGCCTTTTACTGAGGCTTCTGTCTGGTTTGGTGGAGTGCTGCAGAGATGGTTGTACTTCTGGAAAGTTCTCCCATCTCCACAGAGGAACTCTGGAGCTCTGTCAGAGTTCTTGGTCACCTCCCTGGCAAAGACCCTTCTCCGCGCTGATTGCTCAGTTTGGCCAGGCGGCCAGGTCTAGGAAAGGTCTTGGTGGTTCCAAACTTCTTCCATTTTAACAATGATGGAGGCCACTATGTTCTTGGGGACCTTCAATGCTGCAGAAATGTTTTGGTACCCTTCCCCAGATCTGTGCATCAACACAATCCTGTCTCGGAGCTCTACGGACAATTCCTTCGACCTCATGGCTTGGGTTTTGCTCTGACATGCACTGTCAACTGTGGGACCTTATATAAACAGGTGTGAGCCTTTCCAAATCTTGTCCAATCCATTGAATTTACCAGAGGTGGACTCCAATCAAGTTGTAGAAACATCTCAAGGATGATCAATGGAAACATGATGCACCTGAGCTCAATTTCGAGTCTCATAGCAAAGGGTCTGAATAATTATGTAAGTAAGGTATTTCTATTTTAAATTTTAATACATTTGCAAAAATGTCTAAAAACCCTGTTTTTGCTTTGTCATTATGGGGTATTATGTGTAGATTGAGGAAAATGTTTCATTTTATAAATGTTTGAATAAGGCTGTAACGTAACAAAATGTGGCAAAAGTCAAGGGGTCTGAATACTTTCCAAATGCACTGTACACTAGTTGAAGCCTTTGGGCTTCAATGAGATTGAGGGGGAAGAGAGAAGATGGCTCTATCACCCACCTAAGATGGAGTAAATGGAGAGAAAGGGAGGGAGGATGAATAAAGGGAGTCTAGTCTCTGTCAGCAGCCTTCATAAAGAGGGTCTTTGTCCAGGTCTGATGGAGAAATGTTCCACTGTGAGCACCGTGCCCCATAAGGACCTGGGCCTGAACAAGGCGTGCGTGTGGGGAGATAACATCTGGTCTAACCATTAACCACTAGGGTTTATGAATTATTTGTAGAAGCTTAGAAAGCACAGCTTTTGTCTCCCTTCTCGTTGTACTGGTGTACTATTTGGTTCTGAGGCAGAAGAGTGCTGCTCCACTCGTGTAACTATCATGTCTGAGAGTCGCAGTCTGCACTTGTTAACCAAGCTGTGCTGTGGTCTGATTGGACCATGACTCGCAGGCCCCAGACTGCTGAAATAGCTGGTTATTAAAACATGAGGTTTTGTTATGTGATGTTAGGACAGGGAGAGTGTGTTGACCTCAACCACTCCCCAGTGTCACCTTTTGCTCTTCAGAGCTTTTACCTTGAAAGCATTGCCCAGTCATCCAAACTATTTGATGTCAGTTAGCACTACGCGAAGGCAAAGCACTATATGACCCTTCATTTGCTACTTAACCTCGTTCTTGGAGGCTCTAGTAGTCTTACTCACCGAACCACCTCATTTAATTATTACATTTCCCATTAGGTTTGGTTTTCACCATACGCTAGTGTGTATATGATGATTAGTGTACAGTGTGTGTGTGATGATTAGTGAACAGTGTGTGTGATGATTAGTGTGTACAGTGCGTGTGTGATGATTAGTGTGTACGATGATTAGTGTACAGTGTGTAGGATTAGTGTGTGTATGATGATTAGTGTACAGTGTGTATGATTAGTGTGTATGATGATTAGTGTACAGTGTGTGTGTGTGATGATTAGTGTACAGTGTGTGTGATGATTAGTGTACAGTGTGTGTGTGATGATTAGTGTACAGTGTGTGTGTGATGATTAGTGTACAGTGTGTGTGATGATGAGTGTACAGTGTGTGTGTGATGAGTGTACAGTGTGTGTGTGTGTGATGAGTGTACAGTGTGTGTGTGTATGATGAGTGTACAGTGTGTGTGTATGATGAGTGTACAGTGTGTGTGTATGAGTACAGTGTGTGTGTGTGTGTGATGAGTGTACAGTGTGTGTGTGTGTGATGAGTGTACAGTGTGTGTGTGTATGATGAGTGTACAGTGTGTGTGTATGATGAGTGTACAGTGTGTGTGTGATGATTAGTGTACAGTGTGTGTGTGTGTGATGATTAGTGTACAGTGTGTGTGTGTGTGTGTGATGATGAGTGTACAGTGTGTGTGTGATGATGAGTGTACTGTGTGTGTGTGATGATGAGTGTACATTGTGTGTGTGTGTGATGAGTGTACATTGTGTGATGAGTGTACAGTGTGTGTATGATTAGTGTACAGTGTGTATGATGAGTGTACAGTGTGTATGATGAGTGTACAGTGTGTATGATGAGTGTACAGTGTGTATGATGAGTGTACAGTGTGTGTGTGATGATGAGTGTACAGTGTGTGTGTGATGATGAGTGTACAGTGTGTGTGTGTGATGATGAGTGTACAGTGTGTGTGATGATGAGTGTACAGTGTGTATGATGATTAGTGTACAGTGTGTGTGTGTGTGATGATTAGTGTACAGTGTGTGTGTGTGATGATTAGTGTACAGTGTGTGTGTGTGATGATTAGTGTACAGTGTGTATGATTAGTGTACAGTGTGTATGATTAGTGTACAGTGTGTGTATGATTAGTGTACAGTGTGTGTATGATTAGTGTACAGTGTGTGTGTATGATTAGTGTACAGTGTGTGTGATGATTAGTGTACAGTGTGTGTGATGATTAGTGTACAGTGTGTGTGTGTGTGTGTGTGATGATTAGTGTACAGTGTGTGTGATGATTAGTGTACAGTGTGTGTGATGATTAGTGTACAGTGTGTGTGATGATTAGTGTACAGTGTGTATGATGATTAGTGTACAGTGTACATTGTGTGTGTGTGTGAGTGTACATTGTGTGATGAGTGTACAGTGTGTGTATGATTAGTGTACAGTGTGTATGATGAGTGTACAGTGTGTATGATGAGTGTACAGTGTGTATGATGAGTGTACAGTGTGTATGATGAGTGTACAGTGTGTATGATGAGTGTACAGTGTGTGTGTGATGATGAGTGTACAGTGTGTGTGTGATGATGAGTGTACAGTGTGTGTGTGATGATGAGTGTACAGTGTGTGTGTGATGATGAGTGTACAGTGTGTGTGATGATGAGTGTACAGTGTGTGTGATGATGAGTGTACAGTGTGTGTGTGTGTGATGATTAGTGTACAGTGTGTGTGTGTGATGATTAGTGTACAGTGTGTGTGTGTGATGATTAGTGTACAGTGTGTATGATTAGTGTACAGTGTGTATGATTAGTGTACAGTGTGTGTATGATTAGTGTACAGTGTGTGTGTATGATTAGTGTACAGTGTGTGTGATGATTAGTGTACAGTGTGTGTGATGATTAGTGTACAGTGTGTGTGTGTGTGTGATGATTAGTGTACAGTGTGTGTGATGATTAGTGTACAGTGTGTGTGATGATTAGTGTACAGTGTGTATGATGATTAGTGTACAGTGTGTATGATGATTAGTGTACAGTGTGTGTGTGTGTGTATGATTAGTGTACAGTGTGTGTGTGTATGATTAGTGTACAGTGTGTGTGTGGGATGATTAGTGTACAGTGTGTATGATTAGTGTACAGTGTATATGATTAGTGTACAGTGTGTATGATTAGTGTACAGTGTGTGTGATGATTAGTGTACAGTGTGTGTGTGTGTGTGTGTGTGTGTGATGATTAGTGTACAGTGTGTGTGATGATTAGTGTACAGTGTGTGTGATGATTAGTGTACAGTGTGTATGATGATTAGTGTACAGTGTGTATGATGATTAGTGTACAGTGTGTATGATGATTAGTGTACAGTGTGTATGATTAGTGTACAGTGTGTATGATTAGTGTACAGTGTGTATGATTAGTGTACAGTGTGTGTATGATTAGTGTACAGTGTGTGTATGATTAGTGTACAGTGTGTGTGTGTGTGTGTGATGATTAGTGTACAGTGTGTGTGATGATTAGTGTACAGTGTGTGTGATGATTAGTGTACAGTGTGTGTGATGATTAGTGTACAGTGTGTGTGATGATTAGTGTACAGTGTGTGTGATGATTAGTGTACAGTGTGTGTGATGATTAGTGTACAGTGTGTGTGATGATTAGTGTACAGTGTGTATGATGATAAGTGTACAGTGTGTATGATTAGTGTACAGTGTGTGTGTGTGTATGATTAGTGTACAGTGTGTGTGTGTATGATTAGTGTACAGTGTGTGTGTGTGATGATTAGTGTACAGTGTGTATGATTAGTGTATATGATTAGTGTGCAGTGTGTATGATTAGTGTACAGTGTGTGTGATGATTAGTGTACAGTGTGTGTGTGTGTGTGTGTGTGTGTGTGATGATTAGTGTACAGTGTGTGTGATGATTAGTGTACAGTGTGTGTGATGATTAGTGTACAGTGTGTGTGATGATTAGTGTACAGTGTGTATGATTAGTGTACAGTGTGTATGATTAGTGTACAGTGTGTATGATGATTAGTGTACAGTGTGTATGATTAGTGTACAGTGTGTATGATTAGTGTACAGTGTGTATGATTAGTGTACAGTGTGTGTATGATTAGTGTACAGTGTGTGTGTGTGTGTGTGTGTGATGATTAGTGTACAGTGTGTGTGATGATTAGTGTACAGTGTGTGTGATGATTAGTGTACAGTGTGGATGATTAGTGTACAGTGTGTGATGATTAGTGTACAGTGTGTGTGTGTGTGTGATGATTAGTGTACAGTGTGTGTGTGTGTGTGATGATTAGTGTACTGTGTGTGTGTGTGTGTGTGTGATGATTAGTGTACTGTGTGTGTGTGTGTGTGTGTGTGATGATTAGTGTACTGTGTGTGATGATTAGTGTACAGTGTGTGTGTGTGTGTGTGTGTGTGTGTGATTAGTGTACAGTGTGTGTGTGTGTGTGATGATTAGTGTACAGTGTGTGTGTGTGTGATGATTAGTGTACAGTGTGTGTGTGTGATGATTAGTGTACAGTGTGTGTGTGTGTGTGATGATTAGTGTACAGTGTGTATGATGATTAGTGTACAGTGTGTATGATTAGTGTACAGTGTGTATGATTAGTGTACAGTGTGTATGATTAGTGTACAGTGTGTGTATGATTAGTGTACAGTGTGTGTGTGTGTGATGATTAGTGTACAGTGTGTGTGATGATTAGTGTACAGTGTGTGTGATGATTAGTGTACAGTGTGTGTGATGATTAGTGTACAGTGTGTGTGATGATTAGTGTACAGTGTGTATGATGATTAGTGTACAGTGTGTATGATGATGATGATAAGTGTACAGTGTGTATGATTAGTGTACAGTGTGTGTGTGTGTATGATTAGTGTACAGTGTGTGTGTGTATGATTAGTGTACAGTGTGTGTGTGTGATGATTAGTGTACAGTGTGTATGATTAGTGTATATGATTAGTGTGCAGTGTGTATGATTAGTGTACAGTGTGTGTGATGATTAGTGTACAGTGTGTGTGTGTGTGTGTGTGTGTGTGTGTGTGTGATGATTAGTGTACAGTGTGTGTGTGATGATTAGTGTACAGTGTGTGTGTGATGATTAGTGTACAGTGTGTGATGATTAGTGTACAGTGTGTGTGATGATTAGTGTACAGTGTGTGTGATGATTAGTGTACAGTGTGTGTGATGATTAGTGTACAGTGTGTGTGATGATTAGTGTACAGTGTGTATGATTAGTGTACAGTGTGTATGATTAGTGTACAGTGTGTGTATGATTAGTGTACAGTGTGTGTATGATTAGTGTACAGTGTGTGTGTGTGATGATTAGTGTACAGTGTGTGTGATGATTAGTGTACAGTGTGTGTGATGATTAGTGTACAGTGTGTGTGATGATTAGTGTACAGTGTGTGATGATTAGTGTACAGTGTGTGTGTGATGATTAGTGTACTGTGTGTGTGTGTGTGTGTGTGTGTGATGATTAGTGTACTGTGTGTGTGTGTGTGTGTGTGATGATTAGTGTACTGTGTGTGATGATTAGTGTACAGTGTGTGTGTGTGTGATTAGTGTACAGTGTGTGTGTGTGTGTGTGATGATTAGTGTACAGTGTGTGTGTGTGTGTGATTAGTGTACAGTGTGTGTGTGTGTGTGTGTGTGATTAGTGTACAGTGTGTGTGTGTGTGTGTGTGTGTGTGTGTGTGATGATTAGTGTACAGTGTGTGTGTGTGTGTGATGATTAGTGTACAGTGTGTGTGTGTGTGTGATGATTAGTGTACAGTGTGTATGATGAGTGTACAGTG
Source organism: Salmo trutta (assembly GCF_901001165.1). Taxonomy (NCBI): domain Eukaryota; kingdom Metazoa; phylum Chordata; class Actinopteri; order Salmoniformes; family Salmonidae; genus Salmo; species Salmo trutta. The sequence continues at coordinate 39,564,722 of NC_042975.1, read as the reverse complement.
TGTATGATGAGTGTACAGTGTGTATGATTAGTGTACAGTGTGTATGATTAGTGTACAGTGTGTGTATGATTAGTGTACAGTGTGTGTGTGATGATTAGTGTACAGTGTGTGTGATGATTAGTGTACAGTGTGTGTGATGATTAGTGTACAGTGTGTGTGATGATTAGTGTACAGTGTGTGTGTGATGATTAGTGTACAGTGTGTGTGTGTGATGATTAGTGTACAGTGTGTGTGTGTGATGATTAGTGTACAGTGTGTGTGTGTGATGATTAGTGTACAGTGTGTGTGTGTGATGATTAGTGTACAGTGTGTGTGTGTGATGATTAGTGTACAGTGTGTGTGATGATTAGTGTACAGTGTGTGTGATGATTAGTGTACAGTGTGTGTGTGTGTGTGTGATGATTAGTGTACAGTGTGTATGATTAGTGTACAGTGTGTATGATTAGTGTACAGTGTGTATGATTAGTGTACAGTGTGTGTGATGATTAGTGTACAGTGTGTGTGTGATGATTAGTGTACAGTGTGTGTGATGATTAGTGTACAGTGTGTGTGATGATTAGTGTACAGTGTGTATGATGATTAGTGTACAGTGTGTATGATGATTAGTGTACAGTGTGTATGATTAGTGTACAGTGTGTATGATTAGTGTACAGTGTGTGTGTGTATGATTAGTGTACAGTGTGTGTGTGTGTGATGATTAGTGTACAGTGTGTATGATTAGTGTACAGTGTGTATGATTAGTGTACAGTGTGTGTATGATTAGTGTACAGTGTGTATGATGATGAGTGTACAGTGTGTGTATGATTAGTGTACAGTGTGTGTGTGTGTGTGTGTGTGTGATGATTAGTGTACAGTGTGTGTGATGATTAGTGTACAGTGTGTGTGATGATTAGTGTACAGTGTGGATGATTAGTGTACAGTGTGTGATGATTAGTGTACAGTGTGTGTGTGTGTGTGATGATTAGTGTACTGTGTTTGTGTGTGTGTGTGTGATGATTAGTGTACAGTGTGTGTGTGTGTGTGTGTGATTAGTGTACAGTGTGTGTGTGTGTGTGATTAGTGTACAGTTTGTGTGTGTGTGATGATTAGTGTACAGTGTGTGTGTGTGTGATGATTAGTGTACAGTGTGTGTGTGTGTGTGTGTGTGTGTGTGATTAGTGTACAGTGTGTGTGTGTGATTAGTGTACAGTGTGTGTGTGATGATTAGTGTACAGTGTGTGTGTGATGATTAGTGTACAGTGGGTGTGTGATGATTAGTGTACAGTGGGTGTGTGATGATTAGTGTACAGTGTGTGTGTGATGATTAGTGTACAGTGGGTGTGTGATGATTAGTGTACAGTGGGTGTGTGATGATTAGTGTACAGTGGGTGTGTGATGATTAGTGTACAGTGTGTGTGTGATGATTAGTGTACAGTGTGTGTGTGATGATTAGTGTACAGTGGGTGTGTGATGATTAGTGTACAGTGTGTGTGTGATGATTAGTGTACAGTGGGTGTGTGATGATTAGTGTACAGTGGGTGTGTGATGATTAGTGTACAGTGGGTGTGTGATGATTAGTGTACAGTGGGTGTGTGATGATTAGTGTACAGTGTGTGTGTGATGATTAGTGTACAGTGGGTGTGTGATGATTAGTGTACAGTGTGTGTGATGCTTTAATGCTACTTATCTACAGATTTGTAATGATGATGTGATTCTATTGAATGTGAATATTTGATGAGAGGAAAAGGATGTTCTTCATTGAATATCCATCTCTGCTGCGTTTCCCCTCAGGTTGCAGGAGCTCACTGTGTGTTCGGAGGACACAGTGGATGTCCATGACATTGAGCTCATCCAGTACATTAATGTGGACTGTGCCAAGCTAAAGAAACTTCTCCAAGGTATACGCCTATTCTTATCAGTCACGTTGCTTTATTTAGGACAACAGACGTCACATTTTGATAGAGCTACAGATGTTCTGTTTCTTTTGAGTTGTTCTCTGTTATTGATGTTCGGTGTTGACTCCCTATCTTCTGCAGAGACGGTGTTTAAATTCAAAGCCCTCAAGAAGCCTGCCCAGCTAAGTGTCATCAACAGTTTAGAGAAGGTGAGTGTCGCCCTCTGTGTCGCCCTCTGTGTCGCCCTCTGTGTCGCCCTCTGTGTCGCCCTCTGTGTCGCCCTCTGTGTCGCCGCCCTCTGCAGTGTCTGTCTATAGACTCACTGTCTCCACCTAGTGGAGTCTCTCCTCCTGTAGCCGTGCTCCTCCTGCTCTAGTGTCTGAGTTTACATCTGGATACACTCAGTGCAGTCAGGACACTAGTGTTTACACAAACTGTCTCTGGCTCGCCAGAAGCCCCAGTCATGAAGCTGGAGTGTGGCTCCACTGAGAGGACGTGTAAACACATGAATTGTTTTATGAAGTTTTACATTTAAACAGTTTTTATCTCTCGTCATCAGAGCGTGACAGTATCTGAATAGTTTAGTTGGCTGAGGATAGGGAAACATCCTTGTAAGTTGGTGTGTTGATGGTTTTCTCTGTGAGTTGAGGATAGGGACAGTGCTTTCCAGGCAGTTGATGTAACCCTCTTCTCTCCCTCCCTCAGGCCTTCTGGAACTGGGTGGAGTACTACCCTGATGAGTTCACCATGCTGTACCAGAGGCCACAGACAGACATGGCCGGTGAGGATGCTGTTACAGTTCTAATGTTACAATCAGAGATGAATCCTGTGTTATACACTGTTGTTGCTTGGCCGGGTCTCTCCCAGACTGTGTGTCATTGACTGTGTTGTTGCTTGGCCGGGTCTCTCCCAGACAGTCTGTCATTGACTGTGTTGTTGCTTGGCCGGGTCTCTCCCAGACAGTCTGTCATTGACTGTGTTGTTGCTTGGCTTGGTCTCTCCCAGACAGTCTGTCATTGACTGTGTTGTTGCTTGGCCGGGTCTCTCCCAGACAGTCTGTCATTGACTGTGTTGTTGCTTGGCCGGGTCTCTCCCAGACTGTGTGTCATTGACTGTGTTGTTGCTTGGCCGGGTCTTTCCCAGACAGTCTGTCATTGACTGTGTTGTTGCTTGGCCGGGTCTCTCCCAGACTGTGTGCCATTGACTGTGTTGTTGCTTGGCCGGGTCTCTCCCAGACTGTGTGTCATTGACTGTGTTGTTGCTTAGCCGGGTCTCTCCCAGACTGTGTGTCATTGACTGTGTTGTTGCTTGGCCGGGTCTCTCCCAGACCGTGTCATTGACTGTGTTGTTGCTTGGCCGGGTCTCTCCCAGACTGTGTGTCATTGACTGTGTTGTTGCTTGGCCGGGTCTCTCCCAGACTGTGCAGAGAAGCTGTTTGACCTGGTGGACAGTTTTGCTGAGAGTGCCAAGAGGAAGGCAGCCGTGTGGCCACTGCAGATCATCCTCCTCATCCTCTGTCCCGAGATCACACAGGACCTCTCAAGAGAGACCGTGGAGGACACCAAGGTCAACAAGGTCCGACACAAAACACACACACCAGTGTTTTAATTAGCCATGTTTTACTCTCCTCTCGTACAGTACTCTTCTGTCTGCCTCACAGAAACTGTTCCTGGAGAACCTGAGGAAGGCCCTGGCCGGCCACGGGGGCAGTAAACAGCTGACTGAGAGTGCTGCCATCGCCTGTGTCAAACTCTGCAAGGCCTCCACCTACATCAACTGGGAGGACCACTCTGTCATCTTCCTCCTGGTGCAGTCCATCGTGGTGGACCTCAAGGTGAGCACCAGCCACAGATGGTCCTCTGATGATCACTGTTATGGGACAGTATTATAATCGTAGTATACAGGATTAGTCATCAGCGATAGCATCAGCTGTGTCTGGTTATCTACCTTGTCTCGTCCTTCTCCTGTCAGGCCCTGCTCTTCAACCCAGCCAAGCCTTTCTCCAGAGGGGCGGGGAGCCAGAACGCAGACGTGGACCTCATGATCCACTGCTTCGTCTCCTGTTTCCGCATCAATCCCCACAACAACCAGCACTTTAAGGTCTGGGTCTCCTGTGGACCTCTTGAGTGTAGTATTCCATAGAAATGTTGATAACCACTTATTAACGGATGTTAAGCACATACTGGTGTGTTGAAGTAAGGATTGTGTTTGATCTCTGTTCGACGTCTCCCTCTATTTATTTCTCTCTCCCACTCTAGGTCTGCCTGGCGTCATCCTCCCCTCCCACCTTTCACTTTGTCCTGGTCAACTCCCTACACAAAATCATCACTAATGTAAGTGTGTGGTGTCGTGGCCCAACTCAGAGTTAAGGGATCCATCAACACACCCAATACTAATGTCCAGTGGCACCATCCAAAGTATATAAAGGTGCCCATCTACAATGACCAGTGGTGACCTTATCTGTGGTGACTCGGTATAGATGGTGTCACTACTGTAGGAATGGCTCACATTCTGTACACACTGGGCTTTAGTACACAGCATTAGATGGACTACCATCTCACTCTGGCTGAGCCATGCAGGGAGAGGAAGTGCTGCAGACACTTATGTGGTGTGTGTGTGTTTCAATGGGAAGTGCCTGAGGGCAGGTTTCATACAGAGCCCGTTTTATTAGCTCTCCATGTGCCTGAGAGACTGTGTGTGTAGGAGCGATGGAGTGGGACTATTACTGGTCTCTCTCTCGCCCCCCCCTTACCCAAAGCACTTCCTGTCTGTGAGCAGAAGTTAGAGGCTGATTGTGTTCCTGTGTGTGTGTCTGGGTGGGTACCATATAGAATAGGAGATGTCAGACGCCATCTTTCTCCCCTCCAGGCAAACTGAAGAAGTCCATTTCTCCACCCCAACAAATCCTCCTGGTCTGAAGGCCCCATGTTATCTGAGAAAGTTTTGATTGGGATAAGACCGTAAACACCCACCTTAATCAACCTACAGGATTGAGTTTAACCCTCGGTCCGTTCCTCTGTTGCAGTCTCCGTTGGACTGGTGGCCTAAGATTGATGCTGTGTACTGCTACTCAGGAGAGCTGAGGGTCATGTTTTCTGAGACGCTGGGCCACGTGATGAGGGGCTGCACTACACACGCTCCCCTCCGCTTGACTCCGGTAAGACGTTCACACAGCAGAACACCCTCGCCGTCTGTGGGCAGACTGACCACACACACACAACACAGCACACACTCTTGGAAACAAAAACATACTCCATAAACCCCAAACATTATCGGTGTGCGAGTGTGTATGATTGTATTTCTTCCTGAATGGGCCGTGCTGGGATGTGCTGAGATGTTAATGAATGCCAGACAGCAGTGACTGTGTATGGTTGAACTGTAGAGACCAGGAGATCCACAGCAACAGGAGACAAATCCTTCTGTCCACTTGACACAGCCCAGACACTACTGGAGAGTCATGCAGGAGAATATTTGAACATCTCTGATAACTCCTCACGTCCCTGTCCTTTTGTGTGAATGCGTGAGTATGTGTATGGGCGTGTGTCACCTCGCTGTCATCGGTGTGTTTGGTTCAGTCATCTCATGGAGGTGGAGGACTGCAGAGGGAGCTCTCTGACATCACTGACTCGGTGGTGCTTCTTTTCTCTTTCCTCGTTCTTTCCTTCTCCTCCTCCTTCATTTTGAGCTGGCTGCTGCTCACTCACTCAGATGCCAACTTGTCACTGTCACTGTTTTGCATGGCAGTGGGCATCTGTTGCTGTAAGTATAACTGCCACCCCTTCCACTCCCCAAGCCGCCGCCTCCTGAACCTTCTGCAGCTGACCCCCTGACCTCTAACCCCTGACCCCATCCTCAGGCCACCACAGATAAGAGAGAGCCCCTGTCGTCCTCCACCTCCTCTGTGCTCTGGTTGAAGTGAGCCTGCCTCCGGCTCCTCCCTCCACCCCATCTCATCTGTATGCTAGGCTAGCTGCTGGAGCATGCTTCTCAGCCTGTTGAGGCTGGGTCCTCTACTCCATCTCATCTGTATGCTAGGCTAGCTGCTGGAGCATGCTTCTCAGCCTGTTGAGGCTGGGTCCTCCACTCTATCTCATCTGTATGCTAGGCTAGCTGCTGGAGCATGCTTCTCAGCCTGTTGAGGCTGGGTCCTCTACTCCATCTCATCTGTATTAGGCTAGCTGCTGGAGCATGCTTCTCAGCCTGTTGAGGCTGGGTCCTCTACTCCATCTCATCTGTATGCTAGGCTAGCTGCTGGAGCATGCTTCTCAGCCTGTTGAGGCTGGGTCCTCCACTCCATCTCATCTGTATGCTAGGCTAGCTGCTGGAGCATGCTTCTCAGCCTGTTGAGGCTGGGTCCTCCACTCCATCTCATCTGTATGCTAGGCTAGCTGCTGGAGCATGCTTCTCAGCCTGTTGAGGCTGGGCCCTCCACTCGCACACTCAGTCTTTGGATGGTTCATCTCCTTTATTTTAAGTGTTGACACGCCTTCATACTAGGTTCTATGGATGGATACTTGGTTGGGATCTCATCACCTGTGAAGAAATGGGAGGCCTGTAGATTGTGTTGGTGCATAGTTGAATATTTCCTTCAACCTCTACTAGATTTGGTTATTATTATCATCCATAATCTGGGTTTGCCGTGTCCTGATGTTGTGTGTTTGTGTGTGGGCCTGACTCCATTATGGTGGGCAGCCCATCATGGTTTATGCATGGCTCCTGTCTGTTTGTCTGTCAGTCTGGTTGCCCACCTCCTGTTTCATGGCCCACCCATGAAGGGCCCTCATGAAACAGTCCCTTATTCTCTATCTTTGACCCCTGATCCCTTCTCTCCTGGTGGCTCTCCTGATCCCTGTGCTGTGGGTCTCTGCTCGGCGGGAACTTGTCTGATTACAGTAGAGAGACTCTGCATCCCTTTCCGTCTCCTCTAGTTTCCTTTTCCACGTTTTCCTTACCCTCCCTCTTTTTTTTACCATACCCCTCGTCTTGAATGAATGCTCCTGCTCACGGCCAGTCTCTACTGCTTGTTCCCTTCAGAGTCTGACCTTCAAGGAGAAGATGACCAGTCTGAAGTTCAAGGAGAAAACCACAGACCTGGACACGCGGAGCCTCCTGCTGGCCCTGGTCAAGCTCATCCACTCTGACCCTAAACTCATGCTGCATGTTAGTATTTACTCTGTTTATTTCTGGCCAGGAGACCTAAAGTAATGTGTGTTTTGCTGTTTGAGGATGGTCTGTGTAACACAGTAGTTTTACTTATCCTTTAATTCTACATTTGTTGTGTTGGGTTAAGGGATTATCGTGGTTAATTCCACTTGCAGGGTTAGATTTAGACAAATAAGCCAAGTGTTTGGTTAGAGACTGCAAATCCCAAACCACTTTAAGACTTTCTAAATCAACGACTTATAGGCAGACTGGTCCGGAAAAGCCGCTCTTGGCATGTTTGCACATGGCTGTGTAGTCGTGTACATGTATACTGTAGGTTTGCTTTGTGTGCGTCAGAACCCGGGTAAGCAGGGTCAGGAGATCCAGAGCAGTACAGCAGAGCTGATCATCGGCCTGGTGCAGCTGGTGCCTCTGGCCAACATGGGAGAGTGTTCACAGGAGGCCATGGAGGTGAGCCCCATCTCTCTTTCTCTCTCTCCATTTTTCTCCATTTGCCCCAGTGGCTAATAGATACTCCTCCTGTTCTCTTCCTTTTGTAGGCCCTCTTGGTTCTGCATCAACCTGAGACCATAGAGCTGTGGAACCCAGATGCTCCCATTGAGACCTTCTGGGATATCAGGTAGCCTAAACGCCCCATTTGTTTAACCACCTTTGCGTGGTCCTCTCAATTTCACCTGGCATCTAATGTAGTGTTGATTGATGCTGATTGGTTAGCAGAGATGGTCACCCAAGTTGACTGTGATTGACTTTTGTACCCTACAGTTCCCAGGTCCTCTTCTTCATCTGTAAGAAGCTGGTTGGCCACCAGATGATCAACAGCACAGAGATCCTCAAGTGGCTGAGGGAGATCCTCATCTGCAGGAACAAGTTCCTCCTCAGGAACAAGGTAGGTTACTGCGTTGTGTGTTATGTATTCCATTTACCTGTGCGTCTCATCCAGGAAGGCACAACATTGTATAATGTTCAGGAATATTCTTTGTATAACAGATATATACTTCTCTCATGCAGAGTAGGGAAAAATGGCAGCTCTATGTATGACATTTCTATATACATTCTGAACACCCTCCTGAACATGACATCCTTTAGATCTCCGTTGTCCTAACCGTCTGTCCTGTCTTCCTCCCCCAGGAGCGGGCCACGGTGGGTAGTGGCATCCCCATCTGTAGACAGGCCCAAACCAAGCTGGAGGTGTCTCTCTACATGTTCCTGTGGAGCCCTGACATGGAGGCCGTTCTGGTGGCCATGTCCTGCTTCAGACACCTCTGCGAGGAGGCTGAGGTCCGCTGTTGCGTGGACGAGGTCCCGGTACAGACTATCCTGCCCAACTACAACACCTTCATTGAGTTTGCCTCCGTCAGCAACATGATGTCCACAGGTTAGTCGGGAACACATGTGCTAATGACCTCCTAAGATTTCTTCGTCTGGGTCAGGTCAATAATCCAGAGGGACCTTGGGGAGAAATGTAAACGATGGCGCTGTACCTTCTAGTTTATAGAGAACCACCTCTAGAGCAGTGGCGGTCGGTGCCGTTTAAGATGAGGGAGGACGATTATTACATTTTTATGAGCATGGCCTTTTTTCTATTACAGCATGTTGGATGACTGTCATTCATATTCCATTCACCCAGTTCAATGTAACATTGATAGGTTTAGGCAGCGACATGATACTCAAATTTTCCCTGTACCCATCATGAGGTTGCTACAACCTAGCCTATGAATGTAAGTTTACAACGTAGGTGCACAGGTCAAGAGAAATATGTAAGTAATCAAGACAGTGACACGTTCAATACCGTCTTGCACATTCTTGCCTGCATCTAGCTGATCTAGGGTGTAATCATTAGTCCAACAGTTGCAAACGAGAGTTTCTGTTGGACAAGTTCAGGTATGTTTTATCCCTGTTTCGTTCCCTTTGCTTCTGTTTAAGAAATGATTTTCAACAGAATCGGCGGAACGAATACACGCACAGTTCATGTTCATAGCTGCCACATACAAACAGCATGATCTGCTCGTTGTATAATTCCTACGCGCTCTCCTCCACCTTTTCCCTTCACTTGTGGACTAGAGTGCACAACACATTAGCTTTTTCCAAGCCGAATATCCATATCATAAACGCTAATCGCAGCCTACATCATTGCTAACATACTGTAGCATCCCTCCCTGTTTGAGTAGGATAAACTAGCTAGCTGCAATCGCTAGCTAAGTAAGCAAAAATAATATTATGAAATATAGCTAGCTCACTCTCTTATGTCTCCTTTATTTTAGAAGACATTTCTTCAACTGTTCAACTATTATCTTTCTCTTTGAGTCATCTGCTCACCACATTTGATGCACTGCAGTGCTAGTTCGCTGTAGCTTATGCTTTCAGTACTAGATTCATTCTCTGATCCTTTGATTGGGTGGACAACATGTCAGTTAATGCTGCAAGAGCTCTGATAGGTTGGAGGACGACTTACTGTGCAAGTCTATGGAAGGGGGTGAGAACCATGACCCTCCTAGGTTATGTATGAAGTCCATGTACCCAGAGGAGGACGGAAGCTAGCTGTCCTCCGGCTACACCGTGGTGCTACCCTACAGAGTGCTTTTGAGGCTACTCTAGACCGTTATGGCAAAATAGTGTGTTTTAATCAATTATTTGGTGACGTGAATATATTTTGTATAGTTTTATCTAAAAAGGATAACCTTTGAAACATTACAAAGTTTTAATTTGTTTGAAATTCACTGAGGAGGCTTTACTGCTATAGGGGGCAGTCCCACCATGAGAACTCAGAAGGTCATGATGCTCAAATCAAATTATATTTGTCACATGCTTCATAAACAATAAGTGTAGACTAACAGTGAAATGCTTAATTACAGTTTATTTTCCAACAATTCAGATTTAAAGATAAAATAATAAATACACAGTGAATAACAGGTAAAAATAACATGGCTATATACACGAGGTACCAGTACCGAGTCGATGTGCAGGGGTACGAGGTAATTCAAGTAGCTATGTACATATAGGTAGGGGTAAAGTGACTAGACAACAGGCTAGATAATAAGACAGTAGCAGCAGCGTATGTGTTGAGTGTGTGTGCTGGGGCTGTCAGAGAGGTGAAGGCTCCTGTCATAGTGTGTTTGCGTGTTTTCAGGCCGCTCAGCCCTGCAGAAGAGAGTGATGGCTCTGTTGAGGAGGATCGAACATCCTACTGCAGGAAACAAAGAGGTGACAGAGTGGCCTGCTGCTGTGTTCCTGTTCATACCCTGATGCTTCAATAATAGAAGGGTGTTTGTGAAGCACGATATTGATATCAACTCAGCATTTGTTTTACGATCTTCCCCACAGGCATGGGAAGACACGCATGCAAAATGGGAGCAGGCAACCAAATTAATCCTCACCCATCCCAAAACTAAGCTAGAGGATGGCCAGGCAAGCACACACCCAGTACCTTGTTCTTATGCATTCCCATTATGCAAATCAAAAATACACTTCACATTATTTGGTTGTGGATTGATGTTGTTTCTCTGTTGCCTTCTCTCATTGGTCCTCTCTCTCTGCTTCTGTGTCCAGGAGTGGATCAACATGACGGGCTTCCTGTGTGCTCTGGGAGGTGTGTGTCTGCAGCAGCGCAGCGCCCCAGGTCTGGCCACCTACAGCCCCCCCATGGGGCCTCTCAGTGAGAGGAAGGGCTCCATGATCTCTATGGCCTCCTGTGAGGGGAACACGGAGACCCCCCTGGGCCGCTTCCTGGATCGCCTGCTGTCTCTCATGGTGTGCAGCCATGAGAAGGGTGTTCAGATCCGGACTAATGTTAAGGACCTAGTGGGCCTGGAGCTCAGCCCGGCTCTCTACCCCATGCTCTTCAACAAACTCAAGAACAGCATCAGCCGCTTCTTCGACGCACAGGGGCCGGTGAGAGAACACACAAACGCACACACGCACGCTTAGAAAACGTCAGTGATTTTCTGTTTGTCATAGTATAATCACTTTGGTGTGAGAACTCTTGCTTCTGAAAAGGGTTATACCTGTATATCCAAAGTCACTGAAGGAATAGAGAAGGTAAGAACGTCTTTGTTAGCTTTTGTGGTAAAATATATTTTTCTGTGTGTCTGTTTAGGTCCCCATCAATGACACAAACACCCAGTTTGTGGAGCAGACCATCGCCATCATGAAGAACCTACTGGACAACCACACTGAGGGCAGCTCAGAGCACCTGGGACAGGCCAGCATAGAGACCATGATGCTCAACCTGGTCAGGTGAATGCCACCCCTCCTGTCCTCTCCTCTATGCCGACCCTGGACCATGAGAATGTTGGTGAGCTGCTGTGAGCCCACTGCCCATCTCATCCTCCACATGCCCTGTGTTGTGTTGGCAGGTACGTGCGTATCCTAGGCAACATAGTGCATGCCATCCAGATCAAGACCAAGCTGTGCCAGCTGGTGGAGGTGATGATGGAGAGACGAGACGACCTGTCCTTCTGCCAGGAGATGAAGTTCAGGTGAACTCTCCTGGAGTTTTGACTGTCTGGCAAACTGTACTGTCCAGGTTTACTGCAACATATTGAGGGATACGGAGTAATACAGTGGGGGGGGAAAAGTATTTGATCCCCTGCTGATTTTGTCCATTTGCCCACTTACAAAGAAATGATCAGTCTATAATTTTAATGGTAGGTTTATATGAACAGTGAGAGACAGAATAACAACAAAAAAATCCAGGAAAAACACATGTCAAAAATGTTATAAAATGATTTCCATTTTAATGAGGGAAATAAGTATTTGACCCCTCTGCAAAACATGACTTAGTACTTGGTGGCAAAACCCTTGTTGGCAATCACAGAGGTCAGACGTTTCTTGTAGATGGCCACCAGGTTTGCACACATCTCAGGAGGGATTTTCATTGTCATGCTGGAATACCCATCCACGACCCATTTTCAATGTCCTGGCTGAGGGAAGGAGGTTCTCACCCAAGATTTGACGGTACATGGCCCCGTCAAATGATGCGGTGAAGTTGTCCTGTCCCCTTAGCAGAAAAACACCCCCAAAGCATAATGTTTCCACCTCCATGTTTGACGGTGGAGATGGTGTTCTTGGGGTCATAGGCAGCATTCCTCCTCCTCCAAACACGGCGAGTTGAGTTGATGCCAAAGAGCTCCATTTTGGTCTCATCCGACCACAACACTTTCACCAGTTGTCCTCTGAATCATTCAGATGTTCACTAGCAAACTTCAGACGGGCATGTATATGTATTCTTGAGCAGGGGGACCTTGCGGGCGCTGCAGGATTTCAGTCCTTCACGGCGTAGTGTGTTCCCAATTGTTTTCTTGGTGACTATGGTCCCAGCTGCCTTGAGATCATTGACAAGATCCTCCCGTGTAGTTCTGGGCTGATTCCTCACCGTTCTCATGATCATTGCAACCCCACGAGGTGAGATCTTGCATGGAGCCCCAGGCCGTGGGAGATTGACAGTTCTTTTGTGTTTCTTCCATTTGCGAATAATCGCACCAAATTTTGTCACCTTCTCACCAAGCTGCTTGGCGATGGTCTTGTAGCCCATTCCAACCTTGTGTAGGTCTACAATCTTGTCCCTGACATCCTTGGAGAGCTCTTTGGTCTTTGCCATGGTGGAGAGTTTGGAATCTGATTGATTGATTGCTTCTGTGTACATGTGTCTTTTATACAGGTAACAAGCTGCTGTTAGGAGCACTCCCTTTAAGAGTGTGCTCCTAATCTCAGCTCGTTACCTGTATAAAAGACACCTGGGAGCCAGAAATCTTTCTGATTGAGAGGGGGTCAAATACTTATTTCCCTCATTAAAATGCAAATCAATTTATAACATTTTTGACATGCGTTTTTCTGGATATTTTTGTTGTTATTCTGTCTCTCACTGTTCAAATAAACCTACCATTAAAATTATAGTCTGATCATTTCTTTATCAGTGGGCAAACGTACAAAATCAGCAGGGGATCAAATACTTTTTCCCCCCACTTTTCAAAAACCGTGTCGTTTAGTTGACATACTGTAAAGCAATGTCCATTCATCCCTGGCAGGAATAAGATGGTGGAGTACCTGACAGACTGGGTGATGGGCACCTCAAACCAAGCGGCTGACGATGACGTCAAGTGTCTTACCAGGTACTGTTCTACTACCCCCTGCTTGGATTGTACCCCCCCTCACACAGCTGATGTGAACATGACCTCTAACCCCTGATCTATACCCTGTGCTGTGTGATATACAGGGACCTGGACCAGGCCAGTATGGAGGCGGTGGTGTCCCTGCTAGCTGGCCTGCCCCTGCAGCCTGAGGAGGGAGACGGAGTGGAACTGATGGAGGCCAAGTCCCAGCTCTTCCTCAAGTACGCCAGCCAACCTCTGTTACTATCGCATTTTATTACGCATTACTACAGAAAGCAAAGTCTGGCATCATTACTCCCACTAGCTTTGTAGTGATTGTGTGTGTTCTCCTCCCAGGTACTTCACCCTGTTCATGAACCTGCTGAATGACTGCAGTGAGGTGGAGGATGATGGGCAGCAGGTGGCAGGGAGGAAGAGGGGCATGTCCCGACGTCTGGCCTCTCTCAGACACTGCACCGTCCTGGCCATGTCCAACCTCCTCAACGCCAACGTGGACAGCGGCCTCATGCACTCCATCGGTCAGTCTGGAAACCTAACGTAGGAACTTATCAGGAATGAAGCTTGGGCTCGCTCTTTGGTTGGCTGCTTCATGTGTCCCTGTTTTTTAAAGTGCTTAACTGCACATGCGAAAGAAGATTAACAGTGGAAGTGGCTTTAATGGGATCTCTGTGAATTACATCTAATTCCTCATTAGTGTAGGGTCGTTAAAACAATACTTGCCCATGGTCAATGATATTCCCTCTTGTCCCACATAGAGAGAAATGCGTTATAATCTTACCTATAGCGTTCTCTCTGTGTGTGTGTGTGTGTGTGTGTGTGTGTGTGTGTGTGTGTGTGTGTGTGTGTGTGTGTGTGTGTGTGTGTGTGTGCGTGTGCAGGTCTGGGCTACCATAAGGATCTGCAGACTCGGGCCACCTTCATGGAGGTGCTGACTAAGATCCTGCAGCAGGGGACAGAGTTTGACACACTGGCAGAGACGGTGCTGGCAGACCGCTTCGAAAGGCTGGTGGAGCTGGTCACCATGATGGGAGACCAGGGAGAGCTGCCTATCGCCATGGCGCTGGCCAACGTAGTGCCCTGCTCCCAATGGGTATGTAGTCTACTCACCACCCACTGGCCTTTGTGTGTGACCTGACATCTTGACCCTGGTGTTAGATCTGGCGGTGTAAATGGAATAACATTTAACGCAAATGGTTTCCTACTGTTCATAGGTGTGAATATGAATGTTAGTGATGTGTAGACTGTGGGTGTCAGAGTGTGAGCTGTGTCACTAACGGTGTGGTCTCTGTCAGTGATTTTCTCCACTCATGTCCCCTGTCAGGATGAGCTGGCGCGGGTGCTGGTGACTCTGTTTGACTCGCGCCACCTCCTGTACCAGCTGCTGTGGAACATGTTCTCCAAGGAGGTGGAGCTGGCGGACTCCATGCAGACTCTGTTCAGAGGAAACAGTCTGGCCAGCAAGATCATGACCTTCTGCTTCAAGGTACACAGCATGACTGGCTAGGTGCCCAGTCCTGTCCTGATCAACTCAGGCATGAAAGTGTGGTTGAGCTCTTTTACGACTATGCAAAATACCTGCTCTCTGACAAGGGTCATGACACAATATGGTCTTAGGCTTTTAAAGAAGCGTGGCGCCTGCTTTCAAAAGGAGTTCTAGTTCAGGTTGTCAGTGTGTTTATGCCTGTGTGTCCACCCCTCCCTCCCTCTGCTGTTTCAGGTGTACGGGGCCACGTACCTGCAGAAGCTGCTGGAGCCTCTCCTCAGAGGGGTCATCACTGCCCCGGAGTGGCAGCTCATCAGCTTCGAGGTGGATCCCACCAGGTAACCTACCCCACAGACACTATTCAACTCATTCACCCGCTTTGTTTTCCAGCTGTGCTATTTAAACCAAGACAGCACTGCTAGTCAATTAACTGATAATCTGCTTGTTTTGATTTTAGTTAGGACCTTCGGAAAGTTCTAAGATTCTCGGCAACATGGAAGAAGTGTTTCGTTGTCCCATGCTCTCTTGCTGTCTCTGGTTATGACTGACTGACTGGTTCTGTGTCTCTGGTTATGATTGACTGGTTCTGTGTGTCTGGTTATGACTGACTGGTTACATTTACATTTAAGTCATTTAGCAGACGCTCTTATCCAGAGCAACTTACAAATTGGTGCATTCACCTTATGATATCCAGTGGAACAACCACTTTACAATAGTGCATCTAACAAACTGTAGTTTTGACAAGTTGGTTAGGACATCTACTTTGTGCATGACACAAGTCATTTTTTCCAACAATTTTTACAGACAGATTATTTCACTTATAATTCACTATCACAATTCCAGTGGGTCGGAAGTTAACATACACTAAGTTGACTGTGCCTTTTAAACAGCTTGTAAAATTCCAGAAAATTATGTCATGGCTTTAGAAGCTTCTGATAGGCTAATTGACATAATTTGAGTCAATTGGAGGTGTACCTGTGGATGTATTTCAAGGTCTACCTTCAAACTCAGTGCCTCTTTGCTTGACATCATAGGAAAATCAAAAGTAATCAGCCAAGACCTCAGAAACAAATTTGTAGACCTCCACAAGTCTGGTTCATCCTTGGGAGCAATTTCCAAATGACTGAAGGTACCACGCTCATCTGTACAAACAATAGTACGCAAGTATAAACATCATGGGACCACGCAGCCGTCATACCGCTCAGGAAGGAGACGTGTTCTGTCTCCTAGAGATGAATGTACTTTGTTGCGAAAAGTGCAAATCAATCCCAGAACAACAGCAAAGGACCTTGTGAAGATGCTGGACCTATATCAACATAACCTGAAAGGCCGCTTAGCAAGGAAGAAGCCACTGCTCCAAAACCGCCATAAAAAAAGCCAGACTACGGTTTGCAACTGCACATGGGGACAAAGATTGTACTTTTTGGAGAAATGTCCTCTGGTCTGTTGAAACAAAAATAGAATTGTTTAGCCATAATGACCGTTGTTATGTTTGGAGGGTAAAGGGAGAGGCTTGCAAGCCGAAGAACACCATCCCAACCGTGAAGCACAGGGGTGGCAGCATCATGTTGTGGGGCTGCTTTGCTGCAGGAGGGACTGGTGCCCTTCACAAAATAGGTCAGCATCATGAGGAAGGAAAATTATGTGGATATATTGAAGCAACATCTCAAGACATCAGTCAGGAAGTGAAATCTTGGTCGCAAATGGGTCTTCCAAATGGACAATGACCCCAAGCATACTTCCAAAGTTGTGGCAAAATGGCCGAAACTTCCGACTTCAACTGTACATGTGACTATGCCTTTATAATAAACAGAGTAGCAGCACTGTAAAAAAAGAGGTGGGGACAATGCAAATAGTTCCAGTTGCCATTTGATTAGATAACATTTAACATTTTAACATTTAAGTCATTTAGCAGACGCTCTTATCCAGAGCGACTTACAAATTGGTGCATTCACCTTATGATATCCAGTGGAACAACCACTTTACAATAGTGCATCTAAATCTTTTAAGGGGGGGGGGTTAGAAGGATTACTTTATCCTATCCCAGGTATTCCTTAAAGAGGTGGGGTTTCAGGTGTCTCCGGAAGGTGGTGATTGACTCCGCTGTCCTGGCGTCGTGAGGGAGCTTGTTCCACCATTGGGGTGCCAGAGCAGCGAACAGTTTGGACTGGGCTGAGCGGGAACCGTGCTTCCTCAGAGGTAGGGGGGCCAGCAGGCCAGAGGTGGATGAACGCAGTGCCCTTGTTTGGGTGTAGGGACTGATCAGAGCCTGAAGGTACGGAGGTGCCGTTCCCCTCACAGCTCCATAGGCAAGCACCATGGTCTTGTAGCGGATGCGAGCTTCAACTGGAAGCCAGTGGAGAGAGCGGAGGAGCGGGGTGACGTGAGAGAACTTGGTAAGGTTGAACACCAGACGGGCTGCGGCGTTCTGGATGAGTTGTAGGGGTTTAATGGCACAGGTAGGGAGCCCAGCCAACAGCGAGTTGCAGTAATCCAGACGGGAGATGACAAGTGCCTGGATTAGGACCTGCGTCGCTTCCTGTGTGAGGCAGGGTCGTACTCTGAGAATGTTGTAGAGCATGAACCTACAGGATCGGGTCACCGCCTTGATGTTAGTGGAGAACGACAGGGTGTTGTCCAGGATCACGCCAAGGTTCTTAGCACTCTGGGAGGAGGACACAAGGTTCTGTGTCTCTGGTTATGACTGACTGGTTCTGTGTCTCTGGTTATGACTGACTGGTTCTGTGTCTCCGCCTGCAGGCTGGAGCAGAGTGAGATCCTGGAGGAGAACCAGAGGAACCTGCTGCAGATCACCAAACGTTTCTTCCTGGCCATCATCAACTCCTCCACAGAGTTCCCCCCACAGCTGCGCAGTGTGTGTCACTGCCTGTTCCAGGTACGTATTAGACACCTCACCTCCCAACTCTAACCCACTCCACCGGCTGGAAACCCTCTTCTGACTGACAGGCTTCCTTTTATCTCAGGAATGATCTGAGCTTTTTCTGCAGTGGTCACCATTTATGTTTCCAGGGTGGTTATTATGAACTAGGTAAATGTACATCACAAGGTAAGCTTTGATGGCATAGGAATCATTTGCACTTTTATGCAGGGTCTGTATACGAATGCAGTAGTATTTGTGCAGGTTCTGTATACGAATGCAGTAGTATTTGTGCAGGTTCTGTATACGAATGCAGTAGTTTGTGGTGTGTGTGTTTGTGGTGTGTGTTTGTGGTGACTTTTTTTGTGCCCATCTCTGTTCTGTAGGCAACTTGCCACTCTCTACTGAATAAAGCCACAGTTAAAGAGAAAAAGGAAAGCAAAAAAGCAGTAAGTTCAGAGAACGTTTTCCCTGGCCACTCTGTTGAAAGAAAGGGAAGATCATTCACCCTCTTGCTGTTCTATCACCTTAAACTACTTTATAATCCCGCCCTCCTTACAATCACCACCTGAAATCCCACTACTAATACTTTTACTTCCAAACAAGTTTCTCTCAATTTCAATGTACGCTCACCACAAACTGCTGGGACTGTTGTAGCTACAATGTTCCTATCCACTGCTCCTCTGGTCTCTTACTGGTGTGATGATTTTGGGGTTGGTGTTGAAAGGAGTTTGGGGGTCTATGATAAGGGGCTTGTATTGCAGGTCACGGAGCACTTTGGCAAATAGTTGTGTGGTGCTACTCTGTATCCTGGGATCCACTCCGCTTTTTGAAAATCTTTCCTGGAATTTGGAACTCTTGTGAAGACCTAAGGTTTCTGTGCCGTTCATTACTAGCTATGTTTCGCAGTGCAGAAAGACGTCCACCCCAGGGATGATCTGATGACCACACCCTCAGTTCCCTCTATTGCATTTTTATATATGTATTTTTTATTTAATCATTATTTTTGTATTTTTATTTATTTATTTTATTTTACCCCTTTTTCTCCCCAATTTTGTGATATCCAATTGTCCCATTGCTGCAACTCCAGAACGGACTCGGGAGAGGTGAAGGTCGAGAGCCATGCGTCCTCTGAAACACGACCCCGCAAGCCGCACTGCTTCATGACACAACGGCTGCTTAACCCGGAAGCCAGCCGCACCAATGTGTCGCAGGAAACACCATACACCTGACGACCTGGTCAGCGTGCAATGCGCCCAGCCCGCCACAGGAGTCGCTAGAGCACGATGGGACAGGAACATCCCTGCAGGACAAACCCTCCCCTAACCCGGATGACGCTGGGCCAATTGTGTGCCGCCTCATGGGTCTTCAGGTCGCGACCGGCTGCAACACAGCCTAGGATCGAACCGGGGTCTGTAGCGATGCAGTGCCTTAGATCGCTGCACCACTCGGGAGGCCCCCTCTATTGCATTTACTGTATCTGAAATGAACAATGAAGTGAGCTAGCAGCCTGTTATCATGCGTAGTTGTGCCTCCATCGTTTGAGATGTCATATTGGCATCATGGTTAATATTGCTAGCGGTCAATATCCTGTGTTCATGGGACTGAGGAGTAAGCTGTAGAGGCCTGGTAATTGGCTGACCTTTCAAAGCAATCTAATACTGCAGGCTGTTAATAACAGCTTGTGGTGTTGCAGCAGCAATGAAACAATTATTTTCATCTTACAGCTCATTGCTGCGATCCCCCAATTAAAACGCACTTGTGTTACAGCTGATGACATTTTAGTATGCAGACATGCAGAACGTTTGTACAGTTCAGGAGATGGATTTAACTGAACATTGCCCAGTGCTTTCTCAGTAGCGTACAGTATCAAGTCACACTAGTAGTTAGGACTGGTCTAAGATTCTCCTCTCCCCTTCATCTAGATTTCCAGGTGCCTTGCTTTCCTTTTTAATCTCTAACTCAGTTTTGAAGCGGTGAAGTGGTGTGAATGTGGTTTGGAGGTGACGTGGCCATCTTGTGTCCTCTAGCCTGTGGAACACTTTGTCTCCTACACTCGATCTGCTCCAACCCATTCCCTCTCCCTCTCTCTAACAATGAATCCTCCCCTGTTCTTACTATCCCTCCTCCAACACCCTCACATTCAGGTGGTCAGCCAGCGTTTCCCCCAGAACAGCATAGGGGCGGTGGGTAGTGCCATGTTCCTACGTTTCATCAACCCTGCCATAGTGTCGCCCTATGAGGCGGGCATCCTGGATAAGAAACCTCCTCCCAGGATAGAGAGGGGATTGAAGCTCATGTCCAAGGTAAGAGGACAGGACACTCAGGCCTCATATACAATATGGCTTAACACCATGTGACCGGATTCAGGATCGTAGGCATTTGACACTTTTCCTAGTTCACAGTAGGGCTGTTAAAAAATTAAATAAGTGTTAATATGCCTTAATTACAAACTTGGAGCTGATTGTGGACTACAGGAAAAGGCGGGCCGAACAGGCCCCCATTAACATCAACGGGGCTGTAGTGGAGCGGGTCGAGAGTTTCATGTTCCTTGGTGTCCACATCACCAGCTAACTATCATGGTCCAAACACACCAAGACAATCATGACGAGGGCACGACAAAACCTTTCCTCCCTCAGGAGACTGAAAAGATTTGGCATGGGTCCCCAGATCCTCAAAAAGTTCTACAGCTGCATCACTGCTCGGCCTCCGACCGTAAGGCACTACAGAGGGTAGTGTGTACGGCCCAGTACATCACTGGGGCCAAGCTTCCTGCCATCCAGGACCTATATACTAGGTGGTGTCAGAGGAAGGCCCTAAAAATTGTCAGTCTCCAGTCACCCAAGTCATAAACTGTTTTCTTTGCTACTGCATGGCAAGCGGTACTGGAGCGCCAAGTCTAGGACCAAAAGGCTCCTCAATAAATTCTACCCTCAAGCCATAAGACTGCTGAACAATTAATCAAATGGCCACCAGACTATTTACCTTGACCCCCCCCCCCCCCCCCATTTGTTTTGTACACTGCTGCTACTCTCTGTTTATTATCTATGCATAGTCACTTCACCCCTACCTACATGTACAAATTACCTCTAACCTGTACCCCTGCACATTGACTCTGTACCGGTACCCTCCTGTGTACCCCCCCTGTATATAGCCTCGCTATTGTTATTTTGTGTTACTTTAGTTTATTTGCGGAGGCTGCAGGGGTGGGTGCTTTGCCACTGCATGAGTTAAGTATAACTACAAGGAATCGAATAAGATGTATCAAAAAAAAATGCTAACTTGCTAGCTAAGTGGCGAGATGTCAAGATTAAGCTTCTTGGTTACAGCAGTGACATTCAATCCCGATCTAGATCCCTGTTGCCTAAATAGTTTTGTGCGTCCCCAAAATGTGTATAAATACACTGAACAACAATATAAACGCAACATGCAGTAACTTCAAAGATTTTACTGAGTTACAGTTCATTTAAGGAAATCATAAATATTCATTAGGCACTAATCTATGGATTTCACATGATTTGGAGTACAGATATGCAGCTGTTGGTCACAGAAACCTTAAAAAAAGTTAAGGGCGAAAACCAGTCAGTATCTGGTGTGACCATCATGCGATGCGGTCCTTCGTGGGGAGTTGATTGTGTCTTGTGGAATGTTGTTCCACTCATCTTCAATGGCTGTGCGAAGTTGCTGGATATCAAATCAGATGTTATTTGTCACATTCGCCGAATACAACCGGTGTAGACCTTACCGTGGAATACATACTTACAAGCCCTTAACCAACAGTGCAGTTCAAGAAATAGAGTCCAGAAAATATTTACTAAATAAACAACATTTGAAATATAATAAAAGTAACACAATAAAATAACAATAAGGCTATATACAGGGGGTAGCGGTACCGGGTCAGTGTGTGGGGGTACAGGTTAGTAATGAGGCTATATACAGGGGGTAGCGGTACCGGGTCAGTGTGTGGGGGGTACAGGTTAGTAACGAGGCTATATACAGGGGGTAGGGGTACTGGGTTAGTGTGCGGGGGTACAGGTTAGTAATGAGGCTATATACAGGGGGTAGCGGTACTGGGTCAGTGTGTGAGGGTACAGGTTAGTAATGAGGCTATATACAGGGGGTAGCGGTACCGGGTCAGTGTGTGGGGGGTACAGGTTAGTAATGAGGCTATATACAGGGGGTAGCGGTACCGGGTCAGTGTGTGGGGGTACAGGTTAGTAATGAGGCTATATACAGGGGGTAGGGGTACTGGGTCAGTGTGTGGGGGGTACAGGTTAGTAACGAGGCTATATACAGGGGGTAGGGGTACTGGGTTAGTGTGCGGGGGTACAGGTTAGTAATGAGGCTATATACAGGGGGTAGCGGTACTGGGTCAGTGTGTGGGGGTACAGGTTAGTAATGAGGCTATATACAGGCGGTAGCGGTACCGGGTCAGTGTGTGGGGGTACAGGTTAGTAATGAGGCTATATACAGGGGGTAGCGGTACCGGGTCAGTGTGTGGGGGTACAGGTTAGTAATGAGGCTATATACAGGGGGTAGCGGTACCGGGTCAGTGTGCGGGGGTACAGGTTAGTAATGAGGCTATATACAGGGGGTAGCGGTACCGGGTCAGTGTGCGGGGGTACAGGTTAGTCGAGGTAATTTGTACATGTAGGTAGGGGTGAAGTGACTATGCATATGTAATAAAGTGAGAGTAGCAGCAGTGTAAAAACAAAGGGGACTGGAACGCGCTATTGTCCATGTCGATCCAGAGCATCCTTAACATGCTCAATGTGTGTCCTGTCTGAGTATGCAGGCCGTGGAAGAACTGGGACATTTTCAGCTTCCAGGAATTGTGTAGAGATCCTTGTGACATGGGGCCTTGCATTATCATGCTGAAACATGAGGTGATGGTGGCAGATGAATGGCACGACAATGGGCCTCAGGATCTCGTCACGGTATCTCTGCGTTCAAATTGCCAATAATGAAATGCAATTGTGTTCGTTGTCCGTATCTTATGCCTGCCCATACCAGAACCCCACCACCCACCATGGGGCACAACGTTGATGTCAGCAAACCGCTCGCCCACACGATGCCATACACACTGTCTGCCATCTCAATTTCCTGTACAGTTGAAACCGGGATTCATCCGTGAAGAGTACTCTTCTCCAGTGAAGGTGAGCATGTGCCTACTGAAGTTGGTTACAACGCCCAACTGCAGTCGGGTCAAGACCCTGTTGAGGATGACGAGCTTGCAGATGAGCTTCACTGAGACGTTTTCTGACAGTTTGTACAGACATTCTTCGGTTGTGTAATCCCACAGTTTGATCAGCTGTCCGGTTGGTTGGTGTAAGACCATCCCGCAGGTGAAGAAGCCGGATGTGGAGGTCCTGGGCTGGCGGGGTCTGCGGTTGTGAGGCCGGTTAGACGTACTGCCAAATTCTCTAAAACGACGTTGGAGGCAGTTTATGGTAGAGAAATTAACATTAATTTCTCTGGCAACAGCTCTGTTGGACATTCCTGCAGTCAGCATGCCAATTGCACTCTCCCTCAACTTAAGACATCTGTGGCATTGTGTTGTGTGACAAAGCTGCACATTTTAGTGGCCTTTTATTGTCTCCTAGTTCAAGGTGCACCTGTGTAATGATCATGCTGTTTAATCAGCTTCTTGATATGCCACACCTGTCAGGTGGATGGATTATCTTGGCAAAGGAGAAAGTGTGTGCAAAGCTGTCAAGGCAAAGGGTGGCTATTTGAAGATTCTCAAATATAAAATATTCTTTGATTTATTACTACATGATTCCATATGTTATTTCATAGTTTTGATGTCTTCACTATTATTCTACAATGTAGAAAATAGTAAAAAAAAGAAAAACCCTTGAATGAGTGGGTGTTCTAAAACTTTCGACGGGGTGTGTGCAGTGCCCTCGCACAGTAGTCAGACCCCTTTACTTTTCCCACATTTTATTAAGTTACAGCCTTATTCTAAAAATGCATTCAATAAATAAATAAAAATCCTCAGCCATCTTCACACAATACCCCATAATGACAAAGCAAAAATAGGTTTTTAGAACTTTTAGACCGTATTTACATACAGGGTAAGTATTCAGACCCTTTTCTCTGAAACTCAGAGAAAATTGAGCTCAGGTGCATCCTGTTTCCATTGATCATCCTTGATGCAGGATCATCCTTTGTCAGAGCAAAAACCAAGCCATGAAGTCGAAGAAATTGTGTCGAGGCACAGGGGAAGGGGACCAAAACATTTCTGCAGCATTGAAGGTCCCCAAGAACATAGCCTCCCATCGTTCTTAAATGGAAGAAGTTTGGAACCACCAAGACTCTTCCTAGAGCTGGCCGCCCGGCCAAACTGAACATTTGTGGGAGAAGGGCCTTTGTCAGGGAGGTGACCAAGAACCTGCTGGTCACTCTGACAGAGCTCCAGAGTTCCTCTGTGGAGATGGTAGAACCTTCCAGAAGGACAACCACCTCTGCAGCACTCTACCAATCAGGCCTTTATGGCAGAGTGATCAGACAGAAGCCACTCCTCAGTAAATGGCACATGACAGCCCGTCTGGAGGAAACCTGGCACCACCCCTACAGTGACGCATGGTGGCAGCATCATGCTGTGGGGATGTTTTTCAGCGGCAGGGACTGGGAGACTAGTCAGGATTGAGGGAAAGATGTACAGAGAGATCCTTGATGAAAACCTGCTCCAGCGCACTCAGGACCTCAGATTGGGGCGAAGGGTCACCTTCCAACAGGACCTCGACCCTAAGCACACAGCCAAGACAATGCAGGAGTGGCTTCAGGACAAGTCTCTGAATGTCCTTGAGTGGCCCAGCCAGAGCTCGGACTTGAACCCAATCGAACATCTCTGGAGAGACCTCAAAATAGCTGTGCAGCGATGCTCCCCACACAACCTGACGGAGCTTGAGAGGATCTGCAGAGAAGAATGGGAGAAACTTCCAAAATACAGATGTGCCAAGCTTGTAGCGTCATACCCAAGAAGACTCAATGTTGTAATCGCTGCCAAATGTGCTATAAAGTACTGACTAAAGGGTCTGAATACTTATGTAAATGTGATATTTCAGTTTTTTTTTTTTTATAAATTAGCTAACATTTCTAAAACCCTGTTTTTGCTTTGTCATGATGGGTTATTGTGTGTAGATCGATGAGAAAAAAAAAGATCTATTCAATTTCAGAATACGGTTGAGGAGTCAAGGACTATGAGTACTTTCCAATGGCACTGTATGTACTGTTATTTTTGTTGTTGAAATAGTGCCCCTTGTGTGCACATTCAGGAATACTGTATACCCCGGTATGGTACAGAAACGATATGACTGTATGAAATGCCATCCTGACTCATGCGTTTACATTAAAGTTATCCGGAAGGTTGCTAGACTAGATCGAATCCCTGAGCTGACAAGGTAATCATTTGTTGTTCTGCCCCTGAACAAGGCAGTTAACCCACTGTTCCTCAGCTGTCGTTGTAACTAAGAATTTGTTCTTAACTGACTTGCCTAGTTAAATAAAGGTTAAAAAAATCATAATAATTGGATTGGGGCTACAGCTTAAGAGGATGAGAACGATGCTGAATGGGTGTAAACTAAGATTTTTATTTTTATTTTTTTTAATAAAATGTTAAAATAGCCAGTCTTGAAAATTTGGTAAGCTGACCTTCCTGAATTCAGTCACATATGGTGTATTCTATTTGAGGATCTTGCCTTGTTGACATGTTTTTATTTGTCTCTTCCAGATCCTGCAGAGCATTGCCAACCATGTTTTATTCACCAAAGAGGAGCACATGAGGCCTTTCAATGACTTTGTCAAAAGCAACTTTGATGCAGCTAGAAGGTATGATAAAATAAGTAACTTTTCCCTCACTGAAATGTATTTGTTTTTATTAGATACTCATTAACCTATCAGGCCAAGCTGAATCTTGTTCATTTGTCCTTTTATGTTGTAGGTTTTTCCTGGACATTGCATCAGACTGCCCTGCCAGTGACTCCGTTAACCACAGCCTGTCCTTCATCAGTGATGGTAATGTTCTGGCCCTGCACCGGCTGCTGTGGAACAACCAGGAGAAGATAGGACAGTACCTCTCCAGCAACAGGTGAGTGGGCTGAACAGTCCAACAGAGTTGTGTTGTATTGCTTGAGGTGACTTATATGTTATAAGAGATCTGTTTCTATGTAAGATGTTTTACATAACCCAGATCTTGAGGATGAACTGAATCCCACATTTGTTTACACCAATCTGATAAGCCCAGCTCACAGGAAGCGTTGTTTGAAACTATTGTACACCTCTGTACCTGCTGTGTGTGGGAGAGGCTTATCAGAGAGTAGACTGGATCAAATCAAATTTTATTTGGCGCATGCGCTGAATACAACAGGTTAAAGTGAATTGCTTACTTACAAGCCCTAAACCAACAATGCAGTTTTAAGAAAAATATGTGTTTTAGTAAAAAAAATAACAAATAATTAAAGAGCAGCAGTAAAATAACAGTAGCAAGGTTATATACAGGGGTATTGGTACAGAGTCATTGTGTGGGGGAGTACACGTCTGTCGTGCTAACCACTTCCTTGTTCTTCTTCAGGGATCACAAGGCAGTAGGGAGACGGCCGTTTGACAAGATGGCTACCCTCCTGGCCTACCTGGGGCCCCCAGAGCACAAACCTGTGGCTGACACCCACTGGTCCAGCCTCAACCTCACCAGCTCCAAGTTTGAAGAATTTATGACAAGGTACACACATCAAGTTACTATTAATCACTATTAATCTCACTGTCACAAGCCGGTCTCATAAAACTGGATATGGTAGTATCTGAGGCAGGGGTTGTTTTATTAGTACTCTGAAAGTACCTCCCGATCTTGATTTTGCTGCCTCAGACACCAGGTACATGAGAAAGAGGAGTTCAAAGCCCTGAAGACCCTCAACATCTTCTACCAGGCTGGCACCTCCAAGAACGGCAACCCTGTCTTCTACTACATCACACGCAGGTGAGGCCTGCAGACTGTCACATTTCAACAGAGTCACAAAACGCTCTATTCACTTCATCATGATGCATTTATTCAGAAACATTGATGCTGGAAACATTTTAAAACGAGGCATTGAGTTGGAGCACTCAACAAAAAAAGGCATAGATGAATTTATTTTAGCTCACTTTAATCCATTGTACAGATGAGAACAGGTGACTGACGTCTTTCTCAGTGACTTGACAGTTGCACTTAGGCCACTAGGCTATAAATAGGAGCTATTTATACACAACAATGTAATAAAATAATGTTTCAAGGTAAATGGCAAATTAATACCAATAATAGGAGATCATGTCTGGTTAATCAATATGGAATCATGAAATAAGCAAAAAAGTGTTAAACAAATCAAAATATATTTTAGATTTCAGATTCTTCAAAGTAGCCACCCTTTGCCTTGATGACAGCTTTGCACACTCTTGGCATTCTCTCAACCAGCTTCATAAGGTGGAATGCATTTCAATTAACAGGTGTGCCTAGTTAAGTTAATTTGTGGAATTTCTTTCCTTAATGCGTTTGAGCCAATCAGTTGTGTTATGACCAGGTAGGGGTTATATGCAGAAGATGGTAAAAGACCAAGCCCTTATTATGGCAAGAACAGCTCAAATAAGCAAAGAGAAATGATAGTCCATCATTACTTTAACACAAGAAGGCCAGTCAATCTGGAAAATTAGACTTTTTTTTTTGTTTTGTGTGTCACTTTCTTACACATGTCAAAGTGGAATTCTGTTTTTGGAAATTTGACAAATTGATAACAAATGAAACACTGAAATGTCTTGAGCTAATAAGTAGGCAACCCCTTTGTTTTGACAAGCCTAAATCATTTAAGGAGTAAAAATGTGCTGAAGTCATATAATACGTTGTAGGACTCTGTGTGCAATAAGTGTTTAACATGATTTTTGAATGACTACCTTCTCTGTACCCCACACATACACTTGTCTGTTAGGTCCCTCAGTCGAGCAGTGAATTTAAAACAGATTCAACCACAAACACCAGGGAAGTTTTCCAATGTCTCACAAAGAAGGGCACCTATTGGTATGTGGGTGAAAATCCCTTGGAGTATGGTGAGGTTATTAATCACACTTTGGATGGTGTATCAATACACTCAGTCACTAGAAAGATACAGGCGTCCTTCCTAACTCAGTTGCCTCAGTGGAAGGTCAATGGTGACTTTAAAACAGAGTTAAACAAATAGTTTAATGGCTGTGATAGGATAAAACTAAGGATGGATCAACAACATTGTAGTTACTCCACAATACTAAATTGACAGAGTGAAACGAAGCAAGCCTGTACAGAATAAAAATATTCCAAAACATGCATCCTGTTTGCAACAACACACTAAAGTGATACTGTAAAAAATGTAGCAAAGCAATTAACTTTTTTCTCCTGAATACTAAGTGTTATGTTTGGGGCAAATCCAATTCAACACATTACTGAGTACCACTCTTAATATTTTAAAGCATAGTGGTGTCTGGTTCATGTTATGGGTATGCTTGTAATTAAGGACTGGAATTTTTCAGGATAAAACAATTCATGGAATAGAGCTAAGCACAGGCAATATCCTAGAGGACAACCTGGTTGTTTGCTTTCCACCAGATATTGGGAGATGCATTTACCTTTCAGCAGGACAATAACCTAAAACCCAAGGCCAACTCTATACTGCAGTTGCTTACCAAGAAGACCGTGAATCTTTGTGTCTGAGTTACAGTTTTGACAGTTTTGACTTAAATCTGCTTGAAAATCTGTGGCAAGACCTGAAAGTGGTTGTCTAGAGATGATCAACAACCAATTTCACAGAGTTGAAGATTTTTTTGAAAAGAATAATGGGCAAATGTTGCACAATCCAGGTGTGGAAAGCTCTTAGAGACTTACACAGAAAGACTCACAGCTGTAATCACTGCCAAAGGTGCTTCTACGAAGTATTGACTCAGTGGTGTGAATACTCATGTAAGTTAGATATTTCTGTATTTCATTTTCAATAAATGTGCAACTATTTCTAAAAACATGTTTTCAATTTGTCATTAGGGGATATTGAATCCATTTTGAATTCAGGTTGTAACGCAACAAAATGTGGAATAAATCAAGGAGTATGAATACTTTCTGAAGGCACTGTTATGTAGTCTATTTTTTTGTACCTGTGTGGCATAGGATGTGACGTCTGAAACCACTTGAAGCTGGGATGTCCCTCCTTCCATTTCATTTGGTCTTCTGACTGTCCATCAACTCCTGGCTGAACCCTACGTCACAGCCACTGACAAAGCACATGCCTGCTATCCTTACATCGTAGTGCAGAAGGAGAGAGTGGTCACTATTGCATACTCAGCGATCGATTTATAGCCATTCATCTAAATTAATTCATTTTTATCTTACATTTTTTTTAAACATATATATATTTTTTTAAACCAACACTTTCTGTTTGTCATAGATGGAAATGATTGATATGAGTTCAGGAATCCAAACTAGAGCTCTGTGTGACGTTCACAGCGATGGGGGCAGACATTTTGATCAAGAGAGATCTTTAGAAAATATGCACATTTTCTCTAACACTAAATATACAAATATGTATTTCATAGTTATAAGGAATGTGAAATCGTATAGTTATTGGTTTTATAATTTGATTATACTATATTTAAAAAGCATATGTCATTTCAAGACTTATTCATACAGTTTTGTTGAATACGAAATGCATCATATGATATTTTTATATTTGTACTTGAGCTTGTGTCCCCAAAAGTGACCACACCTCAGCAATTTATAACTATTTTCACCAGAAAGGTTAGATTTGAACCTTTCTTGGAGTATGCAGCCTTACTAGTTATTGTTTATGGCCCTCATGATGAATAGTTGTTTTCAGAGATTACGTAGATTACATATAGTTACATTTATGAAGTTTTAAATAACTGACTTGAATGCAAGTAAATTTATCGCAATTAACATCTCACCAATTATAACAACAGGACCACCAGCACCATTCAAAGATCTCTGTTGTTATGAACAAAGTAAAGCCTCTCTCCTGCAGTGGTGTGAACAAAGTAAACCCTCTCTCCTGCAGTGGTTTGTGAACAAAGTAAACCCTCTCTCCTGCAGTGGTTTGTGAACAAAGTAAACCCTCTCTCCTGCAGTGGTTTGTGAACAAAGTAAACCCTCTCTCCTGCAGTGGTTTGTGAACAAAGTAAACCCTCTCTCCTGCAGTGGTTTGTGAACAAAGTAAACCCTCTCTCCTGCAGTGGTTTGTGAAGTAAACCCTCTCTCCTGCAGTGGTTTGTGAACAAAGTAAATCCTCTCTCCTGCAGTGGTTTGTGAACAAAGTAAACCCTCTCTCCTGCAGTGGTTTGTGAACAAAGTAAACCCTCTCTCCTGCAGTGGTTTGTGAACAAAGTAAACCCTCTCTCCTGCAGTGGTTTGTGAACAAAGTAAACCCTCTCTCCTGCAGTGGTTTGTGAACAAAGTAAACCCTCTCTCCTGCAGTGGTTTGTGAACAAAGTAAACCCTCTCTCCTGCAGTGGTTTGTGAACAAAGTAAACCCTCTCTCCTGCAGTGGTTTGTGAACAAAGTAAACCCTCTCTCCTGCAGTGGTTTGTGAACAAAGTAAACCCTCTCTCCTGCAGTGGTTTGTGAACAAAGTAAACCCTCTCTCCTGCAGTGGTTTGTGAACAAAGTAAAGCCTCTCTCCTGCAGTGGTGGCGATTGTAGAAGAGCCAACAGTTTGGGATGAGGGATTTTATTGTACCTGGCTAATGACATCATTATAGTTGACCATTGGCAGCGAACCTCAAAGGGGGATGGCCAGTATTTTTGTTGAGCTACCAGTTGAAATTCACAATGCTGTCTACCTGAGATCCACTCATCTACAGCCCATAGACATTCACTCTCACTCACACACACACACACACACACAGACACACACACACACACACACACACACACACACTGTGGTGCCAATAGAAACAAAGGTACAGTATGGTGCCACCTGCTGCTGAGTCAAGGTCATAGCCTATAGAATGTTTGGAAATAACTGTTTAATAGTCAAGAAACAGGCAAACACATCTTGGAGGTGAAGTAAGGGCCATTAAGAAACTATTCAAAGTTAACGATGAAAACAGAGTTATGCAGATGGGAAAAAATGCTTTAGAATTCACTAACATCCCAATAATGTGTATGGTGGTAGACTGGTAGTGTAAAATGTACATTGATGCTACTTGTGCATGTCATATGTTATTGAGTAGTCATGCAGAAGAGAGTGCGTTTGAGAGGTAGTGAGTGTCTGACACAGTATTCTGAATGGTAAGAAAACAGAATGTTGGTTTAATGACACTCATTTGTGTATGTTTGTGCAGTTGTCCAATAGACTGACAAGGACATTAACTCCAGACATTTTAATTGAACTTTCAGAGAACGTACAGGGTGAGAGTCAGGAAGAGCCACAGGTTCAGTACTAGTGGGAGAGTAGACCTGGCGCTGGGGGCTGGGCTGGTGTTGTGGTCCGGGGAGCCACCCTGGTTGGCCCTCTTGACACTCCTGGTGCGGAGGGTGGCCGTTCTCCTTGTGATGGTAGAGGGGTTGTTGGTGAAGGCTGTATCTGTGGTGTAGATGCTGTCAGTAGTAAAGGTTGTGTCTGTTATGAAGGGGCCGTCTGTGGTTGACGTGCTGCTGTCGGTGTGGGACCTGTCAGCGGGCAGGGTGGAAATGGCCAGAGGGTTTGAGGTGAATGGGTAGTGGTCTGTGAAGAGGTTGTTGTTCTCTGGTCCACTGGGGTGTCCTGGGGCTCTCCTGGTGTGGAGTTGGGTGTTGAGCAGGGCAGACTCGGACAGGTACCAAGGCCACCTGGTGAGGGCCTCTGGGGGAGGGGGGTGGCTTAGCGCCTCCTGAGTACCAGCAGCCAGGGGAGGCTGAGTGTAGGAGGCAAAGTGCCACCCTCCAGTCCTGGCCGGGTGGGGCTCTCCACAGACGGGGTGAGTGTGGCAGGGGCAGCCAAGCACGCGGGTGGAAGTGTGCTGGAGCCAGGCCAGCAGGTGGGTGATGTTGGTCTGGTGCTCACATGCCCAGGGGTTGTCCCCCAGGGAGAGGAGCCTCAGGCTGCCTAGCTGGCTGAAGGCCTCAGGGCCCACAGAGGAGAAGCGGTTGGAGTGCAGGTAGAAGGTGGTCAGCCTGGACATCCGGTTCAGAGTGCCAGGCAGGATCTGCACCAGGGAGTTGTGGGACAGGTCTACGGTCTCCAAGCTGGCGGGCATGTTGGTGGGCACGGTCCAGAAGCGGTTGTGGCTGAAGTTGAGCAGGCGTAGGCTGGTCAGGGTGTTGTTGATGAACACGGCCCGCTCCAGCTTGTTGTTGGACAGGTCTAGGACCTGCAGGTTCCACTGGTAGGCCGTGTCATTCTTGTCCAGTAGGTGGATGTGGTTGGCTGCAGCGTGGAGCTCCCACAGTGCCTTTGGCAGGGCGGTGGGCAGGCGGACCAGCCTGTTGTGGGACAGGTCCAGGATGCGGAGGTTGGCGAAGGTACTCAGCTGGCCGTCCAGGTCATGGATGCGGTTGTGAGACAGGTTGAGGGAGTGCAGGTTGTGCTGCAGGCCCAGGGGCAGCGTCCTCAGGCTCCTCCAGGAACAGTCCACCTCTCTGTGGTTGTGGTTACAGGTACACATGGTGGGGCAGACAGCCAGGGCCTGGAGACACAGCAGCATCAACAGCCATAGCACGGCCACACAGTGGGGAGGGCCACTGGGGGGCATCAGTAGCACACGCCTTGAAACACAGGAGGAATGGGTTAGAAACATGATGGCAAACCCACTTTGGTACCAAGATGCTACATATCAGCAGCATCTAGTAGTAAAACCTTATAGTCCACGTAGGTAGTAGACCAAGAACTAGCAGTGTGAATGAATGAGAGGCAGACTGCACCAGTAGTGGAGTAGAGGCTGCTGAACAGACTAGAGACCACAGTTCAGATCTCATTCTCTCTCATTCTGCTCTGCTCCTCTCTCTCTCTCTCATTCTGCTCTGCTCCTCTCTCTCATTCTGCTCTGCTCCTCTCTCTCTCATTCTGCTCTGCTCCTCTCTCTCTCATTCTGCTCTGCTCCTCTCTCTCTCTCATTCTGCTCTGCTCCTCTCTCTCTCTCATTCTGCTCTGCTCCTCTCTCTCTCTCATTCTGCTCTGCTCCTCTCTCTCTCTCTCATTCTGCTCTGCTCCTCTCTCTCTCTCATTCTGCTCTGCTCCTCTCTCTCTCTCATTCTGCTCCTCTCTCTCTCTCATTCTGCTCTGCTCTCTCTCTCTCTCATTCTGCTCTGTTCCTCTCTCTCTCATTCTGCTCTGCTCCTCTCTCTCTCATTCTGCTCTGCTCCTCTCTCTCTCATTCTGCTCCTCTCTCTCTCTCATTTTGCTCCTCTCTCTCTCTCTCTCTCTCTCATTCTGCTCCTCTCTCTCTCTCTCTCTCTCTCTCATTCTGCTCCTCTCTCTCTCTCTCTCTTCTGCTCCTCTCTCTCTCTCTCATTCTGCTCCTCTCTCTCTCTCATTCTGCTCCTCTCTCTCTCTCTCTCTCTCTCTCATTCTGCTCCTCTCTCTCTCTCTCTCTCATTCTGCTCCTCTCTCTCTCTCATTCTGCTCCTCTCTCTCTCTCATTCTGCTCTGCTCCTCTCTGTCTCTCATTCTGCTCTGCTCCTCTCTCTCTCTTCCTCCTCTCGCTCATTCTGCTCATTCTGCTTTGCCTCGCTCGCATTCTCTCATTTTCTCTCTCCTCTCCTCTCCTCTCATTCTGCTCTTTTCTCTCTCATTCTTCTGCTCCTCTCTCTCTCTCTCATTTGCTCCTCTCTCTCTCTCTCTCTCTCTCATTCTGCTCCTCTCTCTCTCTCCTCTCCTCTCTTCTTCCTCCTCTCTCTCCATTTCTGCTCTGCTCCTCTCTCTCTCTCTCTCTCTCCTCCATTCTGCTCTCTCATTCCCTCTCTCTCATTCTCTCTCCTTCTTTCATTCCTGCCTCTTCTCCTCTCTCTCTCCTCTCCTCTCCTCTCTCATTCTGCTCCTCTCTCTCTCTCTCATCTTCTGCTCCTCTCTCTCCTCTCTCTCTCTCTCTCTCTCTCTCTCATTCTGCTCTCTCTCTCTCTCATTCTGCTCCTCTCTCTCTCTCATTCTGCTCCTCTCTCTCTCTCATTCTGCTCCTCTCTCTCTCTCATTCTGCTCCTCTCTCTCTCTCTCATTCTGCTCCTCCTCTCTCTCATTCTGCTCCTCTCTCTCTCTCTCATTCTGCTCTGCTCCTCTCTCTCTCTCTCATTCTGCCTCTCTCTCTCTCTCTTCTGCTCCTCTCTCTCTCATTCTGCTCCTCCTCTCTCTCTCTCTCATTCTGCTCCTCTCTCTCTCTCTCTCATTCTGCTCCTCTCTCTCTCTCTCATTCTGCTCCTCTCTCTCTCTCCTCTCTCTCTCGCTCCTCTCCTCTCTCTCCCCTCCTCTCTCTGCTGCTCTCTGCTCCTCTCTCTCTCTCTCATTCTGCTCTCTCTCTCTCTCTTCTGCTCCTCTCTCTCTCTCATTCTCTCTCCTCTCTCTCTCTCTCATTCTGCTCCTCTCTCTCTCTCATTCTGCTCTGCTCCTCTCTCTCTCTCTCATTCTGCTCCTCTCTCTCTCTCATTCTGCTCTCTCTCCTCTCTCTCTCATTCTGCTCCTCTCTCTCTCTCATTCTGCTCTGCTCCTCTCTCTCTCTCTCATTCTGCTCTGCTCCTCTCTCTCTCTCTCATTCTGCTCTGCTCCTCTCTCTCTCTCTCATTCTGCTCTGCTCCTCTCTCTCCCATGGAGGCTCCCTAATATCTGGCACAATATCTGGCACCTGAACATGTATGACTGTGACCTCTATAATTATGCAGGTATAGTAATCAGGCAGTGTGTGTAGAGATGCACGCAGTCAGTCACAGTGCTGCAGATATACCTTCTCTAGCATACTCATGCATGCAACACAGTATGTGAGTAGGGTTTAAACATTTGTCTTTAACGCCTACAGTCCGGGACCTATTTATTTAGGGAGTTCCCCCATCCTCCCTAGCAACAGACTAGTGGGCAGTGTCATGCTTTCACTACAATGGCTTGTGGATTGTTTTGAAGAGGATGTTCTAATTGGCTTGGGTTATTAGTCTGTAGGGGATACCTTTTAGAAGATGGTTGTAGTTCACTTGAGGTGGAAATTCCCTGCTGTCCCATTTCACTGATGTTAATTAGCCTGTTCGATATATAGCCCAGTCGGTGAGTGTCAGCTATTGAGCAGGGAGTTGTGCCTACTAGAACAGGCTGACTAGATGGGTTTTATAAATGACTATGGAGAGGACTGAGACCCCGGCCAGTCCCACAGCAAGCCAGAGTCAGAGATGATGTATTGTGAGCAGTGCAGATATTGTTACTGTAGCACCACGGTTGTGTGTGTAAGGTTGTGTGTGTGTATTGCTACTTTCTTGTTTTTCTATTTGATTCCATCGGTGTGTGAGAGTAGAGACACTCACCTTTTCCTCATCTTTGCATTCCAGTCTCTCCTCTCCTCTGTGGTCCCCAGCCCAGGCTGATCTCCCGCCTTTGTCTCCTGAAACACTGGAGTGGCTGCTGCAATGCTGATGAGGGATTTTCCTGGGTTTGACCGGTTTTCGCTCATTCACTGTTTTTAACGCTCTCTTGCTTTTTCCCTTCTTACCTTCTGAGGCTGTTTTGTCCCCTGGTTTTGTCCTTCATCCCTCTTTCTTCTCTGGAGGATGGACTGTTAGGAGGATCCGTCTCTTCTATCCTTCAGGTTCAGTGATGCAGGGAGCATTAAACAGTGTAAGCTCCTACTGCTTAAGCAGCCCCTGCCGGCTCTGTGCAGGGAAGAGTGTGTGTGTGTGTCTTGGGGAGGGGGAAAGTGGGAGGGGTGTAGGAGAAGAGTAGAGGGATGCAGAGCAGCTCATAGCTATTGATGACTGAGGAGCTAGGGGCTGCTGACGCCAATGTTTCATAATCACTATCCTTTCACTCATTCAAATAAATCTCTTCCTGTCTCTCTCTCTCTCTCCCCACACCTTCCTCTTTCCATTTCTCTGTATTAAGCTAGCACTACCAATACAATTCCACTGACTCACTGCACCATGGAAGTGCATTGACTTTGGTATGGCACAACGATGTTCTTCATATTTACTATAATAGTTATGTGCCCAATTTGAAGGCCCCCCCTTACAAATATTGCTGTAATGGAAAACCTTTGCATTTGGATTGAAGTTGGTGTCTGTATTATGTCATCACGGACAACCCATTTTAGACTTGGCATGCAATACATCCACGCATTCTTCATGTTGTCAGCCATAAGTAGCTGAATAAATATCTAGGAAAGATGCTGGGAACACGAAGAAGGGATCCGTGGCGGGGTGGAAGTTTAGAATGTGGTGTTTGTGCTGCTTCGTTGTTGTTTTCCCTCTCTGGTCAGTGAAAACAGGGCATTCTTTGAGAGCCCAGTGGTACTGCCCAGCAGAGAGACGGACTCACTCTGCTTACTAATGCCCAGCCTCACACGCTCCGTAATGGATCGTCTTGCACACACTCTCACACACTCACGCACATTTAGCTGTCTCTCAGATACAGTCCCTGTAGCAGAGAAGCACTCAGGAAGCACTTGACAAGGTGTCGTAATTCTTTATTGTTGTATACAAAGGATAGATGGAGCTGGAGTAGAGAGATTGGAATTCTTCATTACTGTAGAGAAGAGATCAAGGAGGTGATGTTGAATTGTAGTAATACATTGTGAGAGTGTTTCTAGAAGAGCTTTGTTGCTTAAAATCCTCTAAATGCAGTCTCTTTACTTGACCTGATACTACAGTTCAGTGGTGGTGGTTGGTTCTGCTTTTGTAATATTAACAGCATTTCTATTGCATTTAAAATGTCTAAAAAATAAGTGAGGGAAATGGGAGATGAAATATGACGACAAGCAAGCTGTGATATATCCACTAGACAAAATAGGAGTCAGTTCCTCTGATCAGTGACACTGAGGAATGCTATACATTTGAACAAATGGTTATTTTTGTTTTACCAAAATACAAATTAATAAAAATATGAAACATTCACATTATAGTCAACTTCTTCTTGTACATGAATGTGTGTTACATTATCATAACAGTAGTTATTTCGCAAGTTTCTAATGAGAATGCAAACATGGTATATAAAGCTACTGTGGTATTGAAAAATCACTAAATTTATCTAAGCAAACAGCTGTCAGTGCAAAAGCAGATGGTCTCTTTAGGGCAATAGAAGCTGTTGTATTAAACTGTGCTGTACCAATCAGTATGCGGTCTGAGAAGGTCACCATGAGTGCACACCTCACCCCACCACCACATCACTGGAGGCCTGGGAGGAAGGAGAGGCTGTTGTGGCTGCGGGGTCAGAGGGCTTTGCAGGCTGGTTGATGGTGACTGGGCTCTCCTGGCTGAGGGTTGCCGCTCCATTTTCAGCACTTCCTGACGTGACGTTAGCTGTGGCTGCCCCCTTCTCTTCCTTCTTGGGCATGGCTTTCGCCATCTCATCTTTCCCTTGCTCCTTGACTTCCTTCTCTGGCTCCTCTTCCTTGCCCCTCTCCCCCTCCTGCGTCTGTCTGAGCTCTGGCATCATCAGGCTGGTCTCACTGGGCTCAGAGCCAGGCCTCTCCTTGGTCTTCTGCCCAGTGCCCCAGTGCCCAGAACCACTCACCAGGTCTACGTTGTTGCGGGTGGGGCGGCTGCTGACGGTGCTGCTACATAGCTGGTGCTTCAGGTGGAACACCTGGTATAACAGCACCACGGTGGAGACCAGCAGGACGGTACACAGGACCACCAGGCAACCCGCCACTATCAGCAGGATGGTGCCATTCATCTCTGTAAACAGACAGTCGGGACAGGGATCGGGATGGGCCTTAGTGGATGGTGTGTTGGTGTTTGCTGGGATGTTGGTTCCAGATGTTGCCCTAGTGGAGTGTGTAGTTGAGGTTTGATTTGTTGTTGTGGTTAAACCTGTAGTTATAGATGGTCCCATGGTTGTGTCAGGGTTAGCCCCACATCCCATTAGTACTACACTGTACAGCAAGAGGCAGACCCGGGAGCCATTCATATTTCTATTGGGAAAGAGTGAGAAAAAAGAGTGAGGTTGACTGGTGACTCTCAGAAAGTATAATAGGATCTCAATTTTTGTAACAGTTCCTATTGTGATTTCATGTGAGTGCCAGTTTCCATACTGTCTGATGTCATTCAATCAGCAGATCAATGCTCTTACCTGAGATGTCTTGGTTAATTTGAACCATTATTCATTTGTTTTGCCCAGAATGTATTTTAGATCATTGACGATCAATGTTCACTTCCAGTTTAGGCCAGCACATTTTTCAAAAATGAACTGATATTGTGCAATTTCTATCTCCCAGAAAATGTAGTTCAAGCGATTCTGGTCAATATAGACCGTAACCTATACATTCTGGTCAATATAGACCGTAACCTATGCATTCTGGGTATGATGAACAAAATCTCACTATTGAATTTCCTTATAGTTAGGTTATCAAAATAATAGTAATAATAATATTGTTTTTTTTTATTACTATTTCCAAACTTTTTTTTCTGTTCTTAAATATGTTAATGTCACTTACCTTGACGGAGTTGACAAGTTTGTGTGTGGTACTTCGTAACACGGGAGAAGCCAGGCAAGATTAAAAAAAACAGCCGTATGTGAGCAATTTTATAAAAGCGAAATGTCTGGGGGGGAAGGAGTGTGAGAGAAGCATTCAAGCCTTCATCACGCTTGCACAGTAAGGATATGTTTCCTGTACCGCTCTCACTTCTCCTTTGCGGCTTTATTTGAATCTAAAGGTAACTGCCAAAATAACGGAAACACTGGAGTAAAAGAAGGACACAAAGTATATTGAAAGCACTTGAATCCACACAGGTGTGCTTCCTGATTGAATTAAGCAATTAACACCCCATCATGCTTAGGGTCATGTATAAAAATGCTGGGCAGGCCATTATTTTTCCCATTATTTTGGCTACCATGTCCCAATCCACAGGGCACGAGTGGTCACTGAATGGTTTGATGAGCATGAAAATGATGTAAACCATATGGCATGGCTGTCGCAGTCACCAGATCTCAACCCAATTGAACACTTATGGGAGATTCTGGAGCCGCGACTGATAGTGTTTTCCACCACCATCAACAAACACCAAATTATGGGATTTCTGGTGGAAGAATGGCGTCGCATCCCTCCAATAGAGTTCCAGACACTTGTAGAATCTATGCCAACTTTACCAAGGTGCATTGAAGCTGTTCTGGCCCAATGCCCTATTAAGATGCTTTATGTTGGTGTTTCCTTTATTTTGGAAGTTACCTGTATATCAGTTTGTGTGCGTGTGATGATTAGCTTGGTCACACAGAAGCCAGAGAGTAAGCACTATGGTTAACACCCTACAACAGGTGGGCTGTTGAGAGGAGTGGAAACATACTGTGTTGTCTTGGAGACAAGAAGTGTTTGTTATAATTACTAATCAAATTGTATTTGTTACAGTGAAATGCTTACTTACAAGCCCATAAACCAACAATGCAATTTTAAGAAAAAGACCTAAAAAGAAAACAAATAAAAGTAACAAAGAGCAGCAGTATATACAGGGGGTACTGGTACAGAGTCAATGTTAGTTGAGGTAATTGAGGTAATATGTACAGTTGAAGTCGGAAGTTCACATACACTTATGTTGGAGTCATTAAAACTCATTTTTCAACCACTCCACAAATGTCTTGTTAACAAACTGTAGTTTTGACAAGTCGGTTCGGACATCTACTTTGTGCATGACACAAGTAATTTTTTCCAACAATTTTTACAGACAGATTATTTCACTTATAATTCACTATCACAATTCCAGTGGGTCGGAAGTTAACATACACTAAGTTGACTGTGCCTTTTAAACAGCTTGGAAAATTCCAGAAAATTATGTAATGGCTTTAGAAGCTTCTGATAGGCTAATTGACATAATTTGAGTCAATTGGAGGTGTACCTGTGGATGTATTTCAAGGTCTACCTTCAAACTCAGTGCCTCTTTGCTTGACATCATGGGAAAATCAAAAGTAATCAGCCAAGACCTCAGAAACAAATTTGTAGACCTCCACAAGTCTGGTTCATCCTTGGGAGCAATTTCCAAATGACTGAAGGTACCACGTTCATCTGTACAAACAATAGTACGCAAGTATAAACATCATGGGACCACGCAGCTGTCATACCGCTCAGGAAGGAGATGCGTTCTGTCTCCTAGAGATGAACGTACTTTGTTGCGAAAAGTGCAAATCAATCCCAGAACAACAGCAAAGGACCTTGTGAAGATGCTGGACCTATATCAACATAACCTGAAAGGCCGCTCAGCAAGGAAGAAGCCACTGCTCCAAAACCCCCATTTAAAAAAAATTAAATAAAAAAAAAAAAAAAGCCAGACTACGGTTTGCAACTGCACATGGGGACAAAGATTGTACTTTTTGGAGAAATGTCCTCTGGTCTGTTGAAACAAAAATAGAATTGTTTAGCCATAATGACCATTGTTATGTTTGGAGGGAAAAGGGAGAGGCTTGCAAGCCGAGGAACACCATCCCAACCATGAAGCACAGGGGTGGCAGCATCATGTTGTGGTGGTGCTTTGCTGCAGGAGGGACTCGTGCACTTCACAAAATAGATCAGCATCATGAGGCAGGAAAATTTATGCGGATATATTGAAGCAACATCTCAAGACATCAGTCAGGAAGTGAAATCTTGGTCGCAAATGGGTCTTACAAATGGACAATGACCCCAAGCATACTTCCAAAGTTGTGGCAAAATGGCTTAAGGACAACAAAGTCAAGGTATTGGAGTGGCCATCACAAAGCCCTGACCTCAATCCTATAGAAAATGTGTGGGCAGAACTGAAAAGTGTGTGTGAGCAAGGAGGCCTACAAACCTGACTCAGTAACACCAGCTCTGTCAGGAGGAATGGCCAAAATTCACCCAACTTATTGTGGAAGGCTACCCGATACGTTTGACCCAAGTTAAACAATTTAAAGGCAATGCTACCAAATACTAATTGAGTGTATGTAAACTTCTGACCCACTGGGAATGCGATGAAAGAAATAAAAGCTGATATAAATCATTCTCTACTATTATTCTGACATTTCACATTCTTAAAATAAAGTGGTGATCCTAACTGACCTAAGACAGAGAATTTTTACAAGGATTAAATGTCAGGAATTGTGAAACTGAGTTTAAATGTATTTGGCTAAGGTGTATGTAAACTTCCGACTTCAACTGTACATGTGACTATGCCTTTATAATAAACAGAGTAGCAGCACTGTAAAAAAAGAGGTGGGGGCAATGCAAATAGTTCCGGTTGCCATTTGATTAGATGTTCAGGAGTCTTATGGCTTGGGGGTAGAAGCTGTTTTTTAGAAGCCTATTGGACCTAGACTTGGCCCTCCGGTACCGCTTGCTGTGCAGAACCGTTAATGACTAGGGTGGCTGGAGCCTTTGACAATTTTTAGGGCCTTCCTCTGACACCGCCTGGTATAGAGGTCCTGGATTGCAGGAAGCTTGGCCCCAGTTATGTACTGGGAGGTACGCACTACCCTTTGTAGTGCCTTGCGGTTGGAGGCCGAGCAGCTGCCATACCAGTCAAGATGCTCTCCATGGTGCAGCTGTAGAACCTTATGAGGATCTGAGGACTCATTCCAAATATTTTCAGTCTCCTGAGGGTGAATAGGTTTTGTCGTGTCCTCTTCACGACTGTCTTGGTGTGCTTGGATGTTTGTTTGTGATTTGGACACCAAGGAACTTAACTCTCAACCTGCTCCGCTACAGCCCTGTCGATGTGAATGGGGGTGTGTTTGGTCCTCTTTTTCCTGTAGTCCACAATCATCTCCTTTGTCTTGATCACGTTGAGGGAGAAGTTGTTGTCCTGGCTCCATACGGTCAGGACTCTGACCTCCCTATAGGCTGTCTCGTCGTTGTTGGTGATCAGGCCTACCACAGTTGTGTCGTCTGCAAACTTAATGATGGTGTTGGAGTCGTGCCTGGCCACGCAGTCTTGGGTGAACAGGGAGTACAGGAGGGGACTGAGCATGCTCCCCTGAGTGGCCCCTGTGTTGTTAACTATCCTTACCACCTGGGGGCAGCCTGTCAGGAAATCCAGGATCCAGTTGCAGAGGGAGGTATTTAGTCCCAGCGTCCTTAGCTTGAACACTGAGCTGTAGTCAATGAATAGCATTCTCACATAGGTGTTCCTTTTGTCCAGATGGGAAAGGTCAGTGTGGAGTGCAATAGAGATGTCATGATCTGTTGGGGCGGTATGCAAATTGGAGTGGGTCGAGGTATTCTGGGATAATGGTGTTGATGTGAGCCATGACCAGCTTTTCAAAGCACTTCATGGCTACAGACTTGAGTGCCTTCGGATCGGTAGTCATTTAGGCAGGTTACCTTGGTGTTGGTATTACAGACTCAGACAGGGAGAGGTTGAAAATGTCAGTGAAGACACTTGCAAGTTGGTCAGCGCATCCTCGGGGTACACGTCCTGGTAATCCGTCAGGTCCTGCGGCCTTGTCAATGTTGACCTGTTTGAAGGTCTTACTCGCATCGGCTACGGAGAACTTGATCACACAGTCGTCCGGAACATCTGATGCTCTCATGCATGTTTCAGCGTTACTTGCCTCAAAGCGAGCATAGAAGTAATTGAGCTCGTCTGGTAGGCTCGTGTCACTGGGCAGCTAGTGGTTGTGCTTCTGTTTGTAGTCTGTAATAGTTTACAAGCACTGCCACGCCCGACGAGCATCGGAGCCGGTGTGGTACGATTCGATCTTAGTCCTGTATTGGTGCTTTGCCTGTTGGATGGTTCGTCGGAGGGCATAGCGGGATTTCTTATAAGCTTCCGGGTTAGAGTTCTGCTCCTTGAAAGCGGCAGCTCTTCCCTTTATCTCAGTGTGGATGTTGCCTGTAATCCATGGTTTCTAGTTGGGGTATGTACGTACAGTCACTTTGGGGACGAAGTCATCGATGCCCTCTGGTTGCACATTTAACATGCTGGTAGAAATGAGGTAAAAAGGGATTTAAGTTTCCTTTCATTAAAGTTCCCGGACACTAGGAGCGCCGCCTCTGGATGAGCGTTTTCCTGTTTGCGTATGGCTGTATACAACTCATTGAGTGCAGTCTTGGTGCCAGTATCGGTTTGTGGTGGTAAATAGACAACTACAAAGAATATAGATGAAAAATCTCTTGGTAGATAGTGTGGTCTGCAGATTATCATGAGATACTCTACCTCAGGTGAGCAAAACCTCGAGACTTCCTTAGATATTGTGCACCAGCTGCTGTTTACAAATATACATAGATCGCCACCCCTTGTCTTACCATAGGCTGCTGTTCTGACCTTCCGATACAGTGTGTAAGCCACCAGCTGTATGTTATTCAGGTCGTCATTCAGCCATGACTTGGTGAAACATAAGATGTTAGTTTTTAATGTCCTGTTGATAGGACATTACGTGCTTGTAGTTCGTCCACTTTATTATCCAGCGATTGTACGTTGGCCAATAGTACCGATGGCAAAGGCAGATTAGCCACTCATTGCCGGATCCTTACAAGGCACCCCGATCTCCTTCCGCGATATCTAAAAAAACGTATCCTGCGAATGACGGGGATGAGGGCATCGTCGGGTGCCTGGAGTAAATCCTTCTCGTCTGACTCATTAAAGAAACATTCTTCATCCAGTTCAAGGTGAGTAATCGGTGTTCTGATTTCCAGAAGCTCTTTTTGGTCATAAGAGACGGTGGCAGCAACATTATGTACAAAATAAGTTACAAACAATATATCATTGTTGGTTAAGAGCCCATAAAACGTCAGCCATCCCTTCCGGTGCCGTTATCACATACTAATGCTACTGTAGGTAGGCGTTATTC
This sequence comes from Salmo trutta, assembly GCF_901001165.1. NCBI lineage: Eukaryota > Metazoa > Chordata > Actinopteri > Salmoniformes > Salmonidae > Salmo > Salmo trutta. The sequence goes on along the minus strand of NC_042975.1, from coordinate 39,521,319 downwards.
AACAAATGAATGTCTTGCATGGTCAGAGTAATTAAATTATTTTATTTCTGTTAACCAAATATTTAATTGAAAGCTGTATTTTACTGTACATCAGTCATTCCTCCTTCCTGTTTCTAATTTCTGTGTTTGCAGACTCAAGTTCCAAGTTTGTCACGTGCTCAAGTATAGTGAAATGCCTTTCTCTCAAGCTCCAAACCCAACAATGCAGTAATCAACATCAGTGTAGCACTACAAATAACACAAGGTAGAACAAAAATACGCAAGAAAGTAAGAAGCAAAATACAGGGTCAGTTCCAATACCATACAGTATTTACAATGTGCAGGGAAGTGTGTGTGTGTGTGTGTGTGTGTGTGTGTGTGTGTGTGTGTGTGTGTGTGTGTGTGTGTGTGTGTGTGTGTGTGTGTGTGTGTGTGTGTGTGTGTGGAGTCCTATTAGTGTGCATAGAGATGGTGCAAAAATAAAATACAAGGGTTAACTCAGTCTGTGTAGCCATTTTGTTAGCTATTTAGCAGTCTTATGGCTTGGTGATAGAAGCTGTTCAGGAGCCTGTTGGTGCCAGACTTGAAGCACTGGTACCACTTGCTGACTGGAAGCAGAGAGAACAGTCTATGGCTTGGGTGGCTGGAGTCTAACGATTTTCCAGGCCTTTCTTTCACACCACCTGATATAGAGGTCCTGGATGGCAGGGAGATGTACTTGGCTGTATCGCCATGCGATCGAGGGTGGTGATGTTGTCATACCAAGCAGTGTTGCAGCCAGTCAAGATGTTCTCAATGGTGCAGCTGTAGAACATTTTGAGGATTTGAGAGCCCATGTCTGCTTGTTAACCCAGTTCACACTGTCTGTCATTTTCCAACCGAGTCAAGTGTTGAACTGTGATGCAATCAGGTTGGCATGACACACACTTCCTGTCCCGTGCACCTTATTTAAATTACAATGAAAACCACCAATGCTTCTGTGACGTCCCCGTCTCCCTCTTTACCCTCCCAGATTCAAGACGGGCCAGATCAACGGTGACCTTCTCATCTACCACGTGCTGCTGACCTTGAAGCCCTACTATGCCAAGCCCTATGAGATTGTGGTGGACCTGACCCACGCCGGACCCAGCAACCGCTTCAAGACCGACTTCCTGTCCAAGTGGTTCGTGGTGTTCCCGGGCTTCGCCTACGAGAACGTGGCTGCCATCTACATCTACAACTGCAACACGTGGGTGAGGGAGTACACCAAGTACCACGAGAGACTGCTGACAGGCCTGAAGGGGAGCAAGAAGCTGCTGTTCATTGATTCACCAGCGCGGCTAGCGGAGCACGTGGAGCCTGACCAGCAGAAGCTGCCTGCGGCCACGCTAGCCCTGGAGGAGGACCTCAAGGTGTTCCACAACGCCCTCAAACTGGCCCACAAGGATACCAAGGTCTCCATCAAGGTCAGGACATGAGGGAGTCAGTAAATGTATAATGTTATGATTACTACATACTTTTTGGGCTGTGGGATGTAATTGAAAGTAATTAGAGGCACAGTCAGGAATGTCTGAGATGGATTGAATGCTTGTCCCCCGGAAGTAGCTGTGGTCTGAAGGGTCAACCACTGAACCAGACTCCGGCTGATAATGGAAGTTTTTTTTAACCATGTTACTCTTTTGTGGGCCAAATAGCATTATGACTCAGTCTCGATGAGCTGTCTCTGTTGTCCCCAGGTGGGCTCCACTGCAGTCCAGGTGACGTCAGCAGAGCGTACCCGGGTCCTGGGTCAGTCGGTCTTCCTCAACGACATCTACTACGCCTCAGAGATAGAGGAGATCTGCCTGGTGGACGAGAACCAGTTCACACTTACCATCGCTAACCAGGGCACGCCGCTCACCTTCATGCACCAGGAGTGTGAGGCCATCGTCCAGTCCATCATCCACATCAGGACGCGTTGGGAGCTGTCCCAGCCGGACTCCATCCCCCAGCACACCAAGATCAGGCCCAAAGACGTGCCGGGGACCCTGCTCAACATTGCCCTGCTCAACCTGGGCAGCTCTGACCCCAGCCTCAGGTCAGAAACACAGCTGTGGAAAATAGTCATATGTGATTAGTATAGATTTTGGTGGGACTATGAGAGCAGACTGTTAGGCTTCTTGGGATGTTTGAAATATACATCTATGATGCTTACATCCGTACTATTTTTTTAAATTTATTTCTCTCCTTCCCTCTCTGCTGGTTTCAGATCGGCGGCCTACAACCTGCTCTGTGCCTTGACCTGCACCTTCAACCTGAAGATAGAAGGCCAGCTGCTGGAGACGTCGGGCCTGTGTATCCCTGCAAACAACACCCTCTTCATAGTGTCCATCAGCAAGACACTGGCCGCCAACGAACCACACCTCACCCTGGAGTTCTTGGAAGAGTGTATCTCTGGCTTCAGCAAATCTAGTCAGTGTCCTTGTTCCTGCCCTCCACACACATACGCTTAACGCACGCACACATGCGCTCACACAAACACTCACACGCACAAACACACACACACACACTGTAACATCCTCTCTGATGTGTGTTTAGGTATTGAGTTGAAACACCTGTGTCTGGAGTACATGACCCCCTGGCTGCTCAACCTGGTGAGGTTCTGTAAGCACAACGACGACGCCAAGCGCCAGCGGGTCACCGCCATCCTGGACAAGCTCATCACCATGACCATCAACGAGAAGCAGATGTACCCCTCTATCCAGGCTAAGATCTGGGGTAGTCTTGGACAGGTGGGGGTCTCTCTCTGCTCTCTGTATGGGTTTTAGCCCATGTATCATCCAGTATTTCAAATCCAAATCAAATCACATATTTGCAGATGTAATCGCAGGTGCAGCGAAATGCTTTTGTTTCTAGCTCCAACAGTGCAGTAATACCTAGCAAAACCATGCACACAAATCTTAAAAATAAGAAATATCAATAAAAGTAGTGTGTATGGACAGTATATGAATAGAAAAGGTGTGTACAGCGGTAGTGATGAGCCATGACTAGAATACAGTACACATGAAGTGGGTAAAACCAGTATGTACACATTATTAAAGTGACCAGTGTTCAATGACTATGTACACAGGACAGCAGTCTCTTAGGTGCAGGGTAGAGTACCGGGTGGTATATTGAATATTACTGAGCCTGTGCAGTGTCTGTTATTGCCTTAATGCTACTGCTGATTCATGCACTGGGAAATGGCTGAAGGATTCAGTGGACCCACTGTTCAGGATGTTATAGACGCTGGACAGGGACACCCTATGCCAGGGATCATCAACTAGATTCAGCCATGGGCTGTTTTTCTTTTCTTGAGCGGATGATCGGGGGCCCGGAACATAATTTGTCGACTGTAAATTGACCGCAAGAAGCCCAAACAGATACAATGTTTGACTAAAACATAATAATTTAAAACCTTGCTTACATTTGTATATAATCACGTCTCTCTATTATGTGTGGGAATACTTGGGAACAGATTTCTTAAATTAAAATCACTTGGAGCTTATTTACAGGTGTTTTTACAGTCTTATGTCCAACAAAAAACAAGTAATTATTTTGTTGAACACAATTTTGCACACAGTGAGTCCATGCAACTTATTTTGGGACTTTAAACACATTTTTACTGCTCAACTTATTTAGGGGGGTTGTATACTTATTAACTAAATAGATTTCAGCTGTTCATTTTTAAATCATTTGTCAAAATTTAGAAAAACACAATTCTACTTTGACATTATGGGGTATTGTGTATAGGCCAGTGACCCAAAATCTCAATGTAATATATTTTAAATTCAGGCTGTAACACAACAAAATGTGGAAAAAGTCAAGGGGTCTGAATACTTTCTGAAGGTACTGTTTGTAGTCATTACAAATGATTCTGTCTTCTGTGTTAGCGTCTCTGTACTTTTCAGCTCTCACCAGTTATCATGCTTGCCACTGAAAGCTTTGTGTATTGAGAAGTCATTCTGAAAGAGAAATTACTTGAGAGAAAAAAAGCATACGCTGAGGCCGTTGTGCAAGTCCCAGTATCTATAGGTCTACTGTGGGAACTTCGGTGAAGGTTCTGGGTTGCACCTCTGTGGGCTATTAATGGAGATGAGTTTATGGTTTGTCCTGTTGTCCCTGTTCTGTAGATAACTGACCTGCTGGACGTGGTGTTGGACAGCTTCATCAAGACCAGCGCTACAGGAGGCCTGGGTTCCATCAAGGCTGAGGTCATGGCCGACACGGCTGTGGCACTGGCCTCAGGGAATGTGAAGCTGGTGTCCAGCAAGGTGAGAAATGGACACCTTGTTGAACAACTCGTTCCAAAATCATAGGCATTAATATGGAGTTGGTCCCCCTTTGCTGCTATCACAGCCTCCACTCTTCTGGGTAGGCTTTCAACTAGATGATGGAACATTGCCGCGGGGATTTGCTTCCATTCATCCACAAGCGTTAGTGAGATTTGGCACTGATGTTGGGCGATTAGGCCTGGCTTGCAGTCGGCGTTCCAATTTATCCCAAAGGTGTTAGACAGGGTTGAGGTCAGGGCTCTGTGCAGGCCAGTCAAGTTCTTCGCACCGATCTCGACACACAAATTTCTGCATATATCTTGCTTTGTGCACGGGGGCATTGTCATGCTGAAACAGAAAAGGGTCTTCCCAAAGTTGGAAGCACTGGAACTAAGGGGCCTAGCCCGAACCATGAAAAATAGCCCCAGACCATTATTCCTAGTCCACCGAACATTACAGCTGGCACTACATTCGGGCAGGTAGCCTTTACCTGGCATCCGCCAAACCCAGATTTGTCCATTGAACTGCCAGATGGTGAAGCGTGATTCATCACTCCAGAGAAAGTGTTTCCGCTGCTCCAGAGTCCAATGGCGGCGAGCTTTACACCACTCCAGCCGAAGCTTGGCATTGCACCTGGTGATCTTATACTTGTGTGCGGCTGCTTGGCCATGGTTACCCATTTCATGAAGCTCCCGACGAACAGTTATTGTGCTGACGTTTCCAGGGGCAGTTTGGATCTCGGTAGACGAGGACAGACTATTTTTACGCGCAACGTACTTCAGCCCTTCGCGGTCCTGTTCTGTGAGCTTGTGTGGCCTACCACTTCGCGGCTGAGTCGCTCCTAGACGTTTCCACTTCACAATAACATCACTTTCAGTTGACCGGGGCAGCTCTAGCAGGGCAGACATTTAATGAACTGACTATGACGGTGGCACGTTGAAAGCCACTGAGCTCTTCAGTAAGGCCATTCTACTGCCAATGTTTGTCTATGGAGATTGTATGGCTGTGTGCTCGATTTTATTAACCTCAGCAACGAGTGTGGCTGAAATAGCCAAATCCATAAATTAAGGGATTTCCACATACTTGTGTATATTTTTCACACTCTTAAGATCGATTCTGTGACTTGAGTCTAGACAAGAAAATATGCTACAAACATCAATACAGATGCTCCACACATGAATACATTCTTTCCAGATGTCCCTTGTTCTATCAAATGCCATGAAAGATCCGTTCTGTACATTTATTATACTGCTTTATGGCAAGATGTGATTGTGTAATGTCACTGAATTAATTGGAGTAGCTAACAAATTAGCCAATGTTACAGATTACATTACACAGGGTGTCTGCGGGTCCTTAAAAAGTCTTAAATTAATTTATCTGATTTAAAGGCCTTAAAAAGTCTTAATGTCTTAAATTCAGTTTTCAAAGGTCTTGACGGAGTGACTACAGTGTTTCCATTATATTGTGCCGCTGCTTAATACCACCGTGGCAAAAAAAATAAAAATAGACATGCATTCTGACAGTTGAGCAACATTTCAAAATGTATAGTGCCTTCAGAAAGTATTCACACCCCTTTTTCCACATTTTGTGTTAGAGCCTGACTTTAAAATGCATTACATTTAGATTTTATGTCACTGGCCTGCACAGAATATTGCATTTTCTTTCAAATTAATAAAAAATAAAAAGCTGAAATGTCTTGAGTCAAGTATTCAACCCCTTTGACTTACTCTGTGTGGAATAATGGTGTTTAACATTCTTTTTGAATGACTACCTCATGTCTGTACCCCACACATACATACAATTATCTGTAAGGTCCCTCTGTCCAGCAGTGAATTTCAAACACCGTTTCAACCACAAAGACCAGGGAGTTGGCCTTGCAAAAAAGGGCACCTATTGGTATATGGGTGGGAAAAAAAAAAAAAAAAGCAGACACTGAATATCCCTTTGAGCATGGTGAAGTTATTAATTACACTTTGGATGGTGTATCGATACACCAAGTCACTACAAAGATATAGGCGTTCCCGGAGAGGAAGGAAACCGCTCAGGGATTTCACCATGAGGCCAATGGTGACTTTAAAACAGTTCCAGAGTTTAATGGCTGTGATAGGAGAAAACTGAAGATGGATCCAGAACACAACACATTACTGAGTACCACTCTTCATATTTTCAAGCATTGTGGTGGCTGCATCATGTTATGGGTGTGTAAAACTAACCTGGTTGTCTGCTTTCCAACAGACACTGGGAGACAAATGTACCTTTCAGCAGGACAATAACCTAAAACACAAGGCCAAATTTACACTGGAGTTGCTTACCAAAATGACATTGAATATTCCTGAGTGGCCTAGTTACAGTTTTGACTTAAATCGGCTTAAATCTATGGCAAGACTTAAATGGCTGTCCAGCAATGATCAACAACTAACTTGACAGAGATTGAAGAATTTTAAGAATAATGTTCAAAATATTATATCATCCAGGTGTGCAAAGCTCTTAGAGACTTAGCCAGAAAGACTCAGCTGTAATCACTGCCAAATATGATTCTAACATGTATTGACTCGAGGGGTTGAAAACATATGTAATCAAAATATGACTGGTTTTTTTTATATCTTTTTTTTTCAAATGTTCAAATATTTTGTGTTGATCGTTTACAAAAAATGACAAATATATTTTTATCCCACTTTGTAACGTAACAAAATGTGGAAGAAGTCTAGGGGTGTGAATACTTTCTGAAGGCACTGTAATTGCAGGAAAGACCATTGTTAAAAAAGAGGAGAGCTTCATGTGAGATTTATGTGAGTAAGAATGATTTATCAACTGTCAATATAGAGGAAATAACACCACTTTAAAAACAGAGTATGTCATTGAGATGATGTGCCAGCGGAACGGAGATGAGCGTGCCATTTACGGTGAATATATCAAGAGGCCTATATAGGCCTACCAATGGAAAGTTTTTGCGTGGCTATCTAGCAATAATAGCATATTTTGAGGTAGCAATCTAGCTAATGTGTTTTAAATTCCCACTTCCTCAGTTGGGAAATGATGTAGCATTATAGCCCCAAGGCCAAAATGCACAAACATTCAGGCAAATTAATTTCTAAAGATACTGGATTACTCTGGATCCTATTTTGACATGTTGCACATAAAAATATCCATCATGCATTCCCTGAACTTGTTAGATTAAATGTCTGTTGAGCAGTGCTGGATCAAAAGCCTGCACACCCAGAGTTGACCACTATTTTATACAGTAACAGTGATGTAAATTTGACTTTAAGGCATTTTTTCACATTGGTATCATTATGGTATTGAGTATAATTTTGTGAACACTTAAGAGTTTGTGATCCAGCTAATGATTAGCCCATTGAGTTAACAAATGCAGATGGGTAACCCCATGCTCTGGCCATCTATAACCTAGCCACTATGCTACTACTCCCTTAGTCTACAGGTGAATGCTCATTGTTAAAATAGCACATCTGCCTGATTTTAATATGCGCCATGTAGGCTATAGCCTTTGGGGAAAGAGCCAGCCCTAAAAATACTACTTTTTGCCAACATGGGCTCATTTCTGGAGGAGAATATTAGCAGATGTGTGCTGCATGCATACTTCAACATTGGTATTAAATTGCATTCCAAGTGGTATTAAAAACGTCTTGTGTTAAATTAAACTTAATAGAATGTGCAGATACCCTGATTACAGTTAGATGTTGAACCATACCACTACAGTATATATGAAAGCCTGTTTTAAACATCTCACAAACCAAACATACAAGCAGACACATTTTAAAAGTGCCTACCCTATTTATGTCATGTGGTGTCCTGCTTTTATTTGTCATTTCCTTTTGACTGTTGAGCTACTTTTCTACTCCTAAAGAGAGCATTGAGTGTATTGCCCAATGAAGTATCCATAACTTACCTCACAAAATGCTGATCATGTGATCTAGTGCCAGGAACAGTATGGCCACTGAATACAAAGGCCAGTCTGTGTGGGGTGACATCTCTTTTCTCTTCTATCTGTACTTGTATGTCAAGGCAAAACACTGAACACAGGTTTACATTGTTATTGCACAATTGATTAACACCAGACTGCGATATAAAACATGACTTGCTGCATTCCCAATTCTGCCTGTAACCTTTAACGACAGGACAGATAAGGCATCTTCCTTGTGATGCTAAAGGACATGAAAGAGTCCTGAGTCATCCTGCTCTTTATCATCGGTGGATGGGAGAGATAATAGAAGATGGGATGTGGTAATGTGATGTGCTACGTACCAGACCTTTGATGTAACCTTAACTCTATCCCTTGTCTGGTCTGCAGGTGATCATCCGCATGTGTAAGATCATCGATAAGACGTGTCTGTCTCCCACGCCCACCCTGGAGCAACACCTGATGTGGGATGACATCGCCATCCTGGCCCGTTACATGCTGATGCTGTCCTTCAACAACTCTCTGGATGTGGCCACTCACCTGCCCTACCTGTTCCACGTGGTCACTCTGCTGGTGGCCACCGGACCCCTGTCCCTCCGCGCCTCCACACACGGCCTGGTCATCAACATAATCCACTCCCTCTGTACCTGCTCCCAGCTCAACTTCAGTGGTGAGGAGGCCACACACAAAACATCCTGGCCCTGGCTGTAGAGAAGAGAGGACAGACAGACAGACAGAGAGAAGTGAAACAATTTAAAAGGCAGAGGGTTGATGAGTGTCATGTCTTGATTCAGTGTTTTGAAAGTAGATGGATAGCTAGAGATGTACACTTTTGGGAGATTTTTCATTGATGTACTGTATAGCCTTGCTGAGACTAACTGATAACTATTCCCCTGTGTGCTGCTCTCTTCCAGAGGAGACCAAGCAGGTCCTGAGGCTGAGCCTGACAGAGTTCTCCCTGCCTAAGTTCTACCTGCTGTTCGGCATCAGTAAGGTCAAGTCTGCTGCGGTCATCGCCTTCCGCTCCAGCTACCGCGACCGCTCCTTCTCCCCCGGCTCCTACGAGAGGGAGACCTTCGCCCTGTCCTCCCTGGAGACAGTCACCGAGGCCCTGCTGGAGATCATGGAGGTCAGGAGATCACCACACTGACATGGTCACTCATTATTCCATCGTCTCTATGAAACTACTGTCTGTACTGGTTTAGATGCTGGGTGAACACCAACCAAATGTAATATTCTACTTGCCTTCAAATAAATCCAGTCTAGCAAACAAAAATAGTTTAAACAAATTTTGTATTTTTTTGAATGTGCTCAAACTGTGTTTCCTCTTTTCTACAAGGCCTGTATGAGGGATATCCCTGGCTGTAAGTGGCTGGACCAGTGGACAGAGCTGGCTCAGAGGTATGGTAACAACATTTACACTCTAGTGAACGGGACCAACCACACTGTTTGCTCTGAATCAATTATGCTTATATTACTATTACTATTGGCTTATATTACTATTACTATTGGCTTATATTACTATTGACTTATATTACTATTGGTGCTAATGTCAGAGCAATGTAAAGAGGCTTCAGATCATTTACATTTAAAAAAATATATAATTTTTGTCATTTAGCATACGCGCTTATCCAGAGCGACTTACAGGAGTAATTAGGGTTAAGTGCCTTGCTCAAGGGCACATAGACAGATTTTCCACCTAGTCGGCTCGGGGTTTCGAACCAGCCACCTTTCGGTTACTGGCCCAACTCTCTTAATCGCTAGGCTACCTTCCGCCGTCAACTTGACTGGCTTTCATAAGGCATGCGTGTGAATGGAGTCTGTGTATTCATCCTCTCTCTCTCTCTCTTTTTCTCTCCCTCCTTTAGGTTTGCGTTCCAGTACAACCCGTCCCTGCAGCCCAGAGCCCTGGTGGTGTTTGGCTGCATCAGTAAGAGGGTGACCCATGGCCAGATCAAACAGATCATCAGGATCCTCAGCAAGGCCAGCCCCCTGCTCAGCATAGACCGGGTCTGTGTCCCATCACTCTGCCCTGCTGCTCGCTACATTCTGTCATACATAGAATTAGGACATGCTTCTCATTGAAACCACTTGAATGACTGTACTGTGTCTTGTAAAAGACAATGGTCAGTGCAAAACAAATTTTAAAAAGCAGCGCTGTTGTCAAAATAGAATCTATCACTTCAAGTAACTGTGTTTCCATCTCGTGCACTTTTTATCTGCCAATTGGCGTTCTAAATCTACAGACATGACCGCTACTCTCGTGGGAACGTTGCAAGTCTTTGAATAGATTCTGCTCCAAGTTTTGGAAGTAGTTGTGAATGCTGTAGCAATGTCTGATCCTGTCTCATTAGGGTCTGTCTGTTGGAAGATGCTGTGTGTAGCATAACCTGTGCTGCGCAGACTGAATTGACCTGTTGTCTTGTCTGTCAATAGGGTCTGGAGAGCTGTCTAAAGGGACCTGATAACTACAACAGCCAGGTGTTGATAGAAGCCACAGTAATCGCTCTCACCAAGCTACAGCCTCTCCTCAACAAGGTACACACACGAAGACACAGATGGCCGATCTCAAAGGATAATTTAAGAGATGGATGTGTTAAATGTTCTGGTGAGCTAACTTATTTGTGTGTGTGTGTGCGTGCGTGCGTATGAACCGCATTCTAAAAAGTAGAACCCAAAGCTCCTTCTGACACGCAGAGAGGAGGGAAGTTATTTTGGCCCTGCCTGTATGTGGTAAATAGGCTGCTGATAGATGGTGGCAGTAAATGGTCGTGTGAGACTCGCTCTGACTGCAAGTGTGTTTGTTGGTGGCTCGCCTACGCACAGGGCCCTGTGTGTGTGTTGGATTGTGTGTGTGTGTATGTTTGTGTTGGATTGTGAGTGTGTGTGTTGGATTGTGTGTCTGTGTGCGCTAATTGGATGGTGTCTGTGTGTGCGCACACGTGTGTGTTGGATTGTGTGTTGGATTGTGTGTGTTGGATTGTGTGTGGGTGTGTGTGTTGGATTGTGTGTGTTGGATTGTGTATGTGTGTGTGTGTTGGATTGTGTATGTGTGTGTGTGTTGGATTGTGTGTGTGTTGGATTGTGTATGTGTGTGTGTTGGATTGTGTGTGTGTGTGTGTTGGATTGTGTATGTGTGTGTGTTGGATTGTGTGTGTGTGTGTGTGTTGGATTGTGTGTGTGTGTGTTGGATTGTGTGTGTGTGTGTGTGTGTGTGTTGGATTGTGTTTGGTGTTGGATTGTGTATGGGTGTGTGTGTTGGATTGTGTATGTGTGTGTGTGTTGGATTGTGTGTGTGTGTTGGATTGTGTGTGTGTGTGTTGGAGTGGGTGTGGGTGTTGGATTGTGTGTGGGTGTTGGATTGTGTATGGGTGTGGGTGTTGGATTGTGTATGCGTGTGTGTGTTGGATTGTGTGTGTGTGTTGGATTGTGTATGTGTGTTGGATTGTGTGTGTGTGTGTTGGATTGTGTGTGTGTGTGTTGGATTGTGTGTGTGTGTGTTGGATTGTGTGTGTGTGTGTTGGATTGTGTGTGTGTGTGTGTTGGATTGTGTGTGTGTGTGTGTTGGATTGTGTGTGTGTGTGTGTTGGATTGTGTGTGTGTGTGTGTGTTGGATTGTGTGTGTGTGTGTGTGTTGGATTGTGTGTGTGTGTGTGTGTTGGATTGTGTGTGTGTGTGTGTTGGATTGTGTGTGTGTGTGTGTGTGTGTTGGAGTGGGTGTGGGTGTTGGATTGTGTGTGGGTGTTGGATTGTGTATGGGTGTGGGTGTTGGATTGTGTATGCGTGTGTGTGTTGGATTGTGTGTGTGTGTGTTGGATTGTGTATGTGTGTTGGATTGTGTGTGTGTGTGTTGGATTGTGTGTGTGTGTGTGTTGGATTGTGTGTGTGTGTTGGATTGTGTGTGTGTGTTGGATTGTGTGTGTGTGTGTTGGATTGTGTGTGTGTGTGTGTGTTGGATTGTGTGTGTGTGTGTGTTGGATTGTGTGTGTGTGTGTGTTGGATTGTGTGTGTGTGTGTTGGATTGTGTGTGTGTGTGTGTTGGATTGTGTGTGTGTGTTGGATTGTGTGTGTGTGTGTTGGATTGTGTGTGTGTGTGTGTTGGATTGTGTGTGTGTGTGTTGGATTGTGTGTGTGTGTGTTGGATCGTGTGTCTGTGTGTGCTCACTGGATGGTGCGTCTGTGTGCGCACACACACGTGTGTGTTGGATGGTAGTTGTGGTGAGGCTAAATAACAGCCTCTGTGTTTCCTCCAGGACTCCCCCATGCACAAGGCTCTGTTCTGGGTGGCCGTGGCTGTGCTCCAGCTGGACGAGGTCAACCTCTACTCTGCCGGCACCGCCCTGCTGGAGCAGAACCTCCACACACTGGACAGCCTCAGGGTCTTCAACGACAAGGTACTAAACACACAGACAACTTTTCAAAAGGATGCTCAAACATTCATACTTTTTTTTGGGGCCAGGTCTTCTCACAGTTTCACTTTGATTTAATAATTTACTAAAAATGTTAAACCCTACCTGTCCCTCTTTCCCCTGTAGAGTCCAGAGGAGGTGTTTATGGAGATCAGGAAGCCTCTGGAGTGGCACTGTAAACAGATGGACCACTTTGTGGGCCTCAACTTCAATTCCAACTTCAACTTTGCACTAGTGGGTCACCTGTTGAAAGGTAAGTAGACGGGGGTGACTAAGCATTGGGTCGGCAGGGGGCTGCATGGTTGAGCTCTTTCTCTAACCAACCACGTCTCTGTCCAGGGTACAGACACCCCTCCCCCAACACAGTGGCGCGGACCATCCGGATCCTCCACACACTGCTAGCCCTGGTGGGAAAACACCTCAACTGTGACAAGTTTGAGGTGAACACCCAGAGTGTGGCCTACCTGGCAGGTGAGTTCAGGAGGGATCCTCAATGAAGCCATACTAGGAATATTCATGATTGATTGATTTTATTATTAGAGTGTCTTGCATCTTCAGGATGCCTATGTTCATATTGACTTTAAACAAAAGTGATTTTCGTTGATATTCTTAATTTGCATGCCAACGGTTTCTGCGTAGAAAACAAACTGATCTCGTAGTGAAATGACGCCTGTCTGTGTGTGTAGCTCTCCTCACTGTTTCAGAAGAGGTCCGCAGCCGCTGTAGCCTCAAGCACAGGAAGTCCCTGCTCCTCTCGGAAGTTACCATGGAGAATGTTCCCATGGACACGTACTCTGTGCACCACAGCGACCCCTGCTGCAGGTGAGTCTACAGGGCTGCCTGCTGAGAGAGCAGCTGACTGAAGATTAGTTTCGGCTCTCTGTATTGTACAATATCAAAAAGGAATCGTACGGACAATATGTGTTCACCTTTCATGAATGTTTTGTTTTTCCCTCCTGTGTCAGGACTCTTCGGGAGAGTCAGCCGTGGACGTCCCCCAAGGTGTCAGAACGCTACCTAGTGGCTCACTACTCCTCGGTGGGGCAGATCAGCCCCCGCACACGCAAGTCCATGAGCCTGGACATGGGCCAGCCTTCCCAGGCAAACACTAAGAAACTGCTGGGTAAGACCCCTGTCAATCATTCTGCACTGCTAGAGACCAACAGAAGCGTTTTAACATGAGAGAACTGGTCAGAGGGAGTTAGCCTATATAATCAAATCAAATCAAATCAAATTTATTTATATAGCCCTTCGTACATCAGCTGAAATCTCAAAGTGCTGTACAGAAACCCAGCCTAAAACCCCAAACAGCAAGCAATGCATGTGAAAGAAGCACGGTGGCTGGGAAAAACTCCCTAGGAAAAACTCCTGAGAAAGGCCAAAAACCTAGGAAGAAACCTAGAGAGGAACCAGGCTATGAGGGGTGGCCAGTCCTCTTCTGGCTGTGCCGGGTGGATATTATAACAGAACATGGTCAAAATGTTAAAATGTTCGTAAATGACCAGCATGGTCAAATAATAATAATCATAGTAATTGTCGAGGGTGCAACAAGCACGTCCGGTGAACAGGTCAGGGTTCCGTAGCCGCAGGCAGAACAGTTGAAACTGGAGCAGCAGCATGGCCAGGTGGACTGGGGACAGCAAGGAGTCATCATGCCAGGTAGTCCTAGGGCTCAGGTCCTCCGAGAGAAAGAAAGAAAGAAAGAGAGAATTAGAGAGAGCATATTTACATTCACACAGGACACCGGATAAGACAAGAGAATACTCCAGATGTAACAGACTGACCCTAGCCCCCCGACACATAAACTACTGCAGCATAAATACTGGAGGCTGAGACAGGAGGGATCAGAAGACACTGTGGCTATATAGACATGCTGACCTAGATATCCATAGAGGATCCACCAGGTCTGTGCTATTTTAGGTATTGTTAGTGTTTAAGTGAATTGACCTGTGTGTTTAACATGGCCGTCATGTATTTTTCTACGCTGGCTCACCAGGCACTAGGAAGAGTTTTGATCACTTGATATCAGACAACAAAGCACCAAAGAGGCCAGATATGGAGTCTGGCATCACTACGCCTCCAAAGATGAGGAGGGTGGCGGAGAACGATTATGAAATAGGTGAGTGTCCAGGTCAGTGTCTGTCTCCTGTTCACCTGACACTTACATGATGTTTGTGGCAGGGATGCTAGAGGTTTGACGCTGACTCATGTCTCTCTCTCTCCATCCCACAGAATCGACCCAAAGAATCTCCCACCACACCCTGAGGAAGGTGTCTGTGTCGGAGTCCAACGTGCTGCTGGATGAAGAGGTTCTCACAGACCCCAAGATCCAGGCTCTGCTGCTCACGGTCCTGGTGAGACCACTCGCTCAGCTCTCCTCCTCCACCTCTGTCTTTCTCTGTCTCCCTCTCTTTTAAACGCCCTCTCTCACAGTTCCTCGTCATTAGTTTGTGCCTATTTCTAACATGCTGGTGTAAAGGATCTCACTGTTCCTTCCTGTCTTGCCTCTATGCTACAGGCTACGTTGGTGAAGAATACAACTGATGATTTTGACCAGAGAATCCTCTACGAGTTTTTAGCTGAAGCTAGTGTTGTCTTCCCTAGGGTCTTTCCAGTTGTGTAAGTGTTTCATTTTAACACAATAAAGCCATGAACAAATATATACAGTACCAGTCTAAAGTTTGGACACACCTACTCAATCAAGGTTTTTTCTTTATTTTTACTATTTACTATTTTTGTAGAATAATAGTGAAGACATCAAAACGATGAAATAACACATATGGAATCATGTAGTAACCAAAAAAGTGTTATACAAATCAAAATATATGTTATATTCTTCAAAGTAGCCACCCTTTGCCTTGATGATAGCTTTGCACACTCTTGGCATTCTCTCAACCAGCTTCACCTGGAATGCTTTTCTAACAGTCTTGAAGGAGTTCCCACATATGCTGAGCTCTTGTTGGCTGCTTTTCCTTCACTCTGCAGTCCAACTCATCCCAAAACATCTCAAATGGGTTGAGGTCTGGTGATTGTGGAGGCCAGGTCATCTGCTGTAGCACTCCATCACTCTCCTTCTTGGTCAAATAGCCCTTAAACAGCCTGGAGGTGTGTTGGGTCATTGTCCCAATTTGGACTCATCAGACCAAAGGACAGATTTCCACCGGTCTAATATCTATTGCTCGTGTTTCTTCGCCCAAGCAAGTCTCTTCTTATTATTGGTGTCCTTTAGTAGTGGTTTCTTTGTAGCAATTTGACCATGAAGGCCTGATTCACGCAGTCTCCTCTGAACAGTCGATGTTGAGATGTCTGTTACTTGAACTCTGTGAAGCATTTATTTGGGCTGCAATCTGAGGTGCCGTTAACTCTAATGAACATATCCTCTACAGCAGAGGTAACTCTGGGTCTTCCTTTCCTGAGGCGGTCCTCATGAGAGCCAGTTTCATCAGAGCACTTGATGGTTTTTGCGAATGCACTTGAAGAAACTTTCAAAGTTCTTGACATTTTCCAGATTGACTGACCTTCATGTCTTAAAGTAATGATGGACTGTTGTTTCTCTTTGCTTATTTGAGCTGTTCTTGACATAATATGGACTTGGTCTTTTACCAAATATGGCTATATTCTGTATACCTACCTTGTCACAACACAACTAATTGTTTCAAACACATTATGAAGGAAAGATATTCCACAAATGAACTTTTAACAAGGCACACCTGTTAATGAAAATGCATGCCAGGTGACTACCTCATGAAGCTGGTTGAGAGAATGCCAAGAGTGTGCAAAGCTGTCATCAAGGCAAAGGGTGGCTACTTTGAAGAATCTCAAATATATTTTGATTTGTTTAAATTAACACCTGTTTGGTTACTACATGATCCCATATGTGTTATTTCATAGTTTTTATGTCTTCACTATTATTCTACAATGTAGAACATAGTAAAAATAAAGAAAAACCCTTGAATGAGTAGGTGTGTCTAAACTTTTCACTGGTACTGTATATTCCTGTTAGTGTGTACACAAGCCTTCATACCATGTTGTGGTCTTCTTTCCAGTCACAACCTGCTGGACTCGAAGATCAACACCCTCCTCTCACTGTGCCAGGACCCTAACCTCCTAAACCCCATCCATGGCATCGTGCAGAGTGTGGTTTACCATGAGGAGTCTCCCCCCCAGTACCAGCCCTCCTACCTACAGAGTGAGAGTACACCCACTCCTCCCCCTCTCCACACCATTACAGTTACAACTATGGGTTCTGTGGTGAAAAATGTTCATTTATTAATAGTCGTTTCTTCACTTTCTCTCTCAGGCTTCGGTTTTAATGGTCTATGGAGATTCGCTGGGCCCTTCTCAAAGGTGAGCAGACAAATCGTTTGCCTCTTTAGAGTATGGAAGGTTTATTGTCTGTTAAACTTCCTTTCCATTCTGCTGTGCACACAGCAAACCCAGATCCCGGACTATGCTGAGCTGATAGTGAAGTTCCTGGATGCTTTGATTGACACGTATCTGCCGGGGATCGACGAGGAGACGAGCGAGGAGTGTCTGCGTACGCCCACGTCGCCCTACCCCCCGCCGGGCCAGAGCCAGCTCAGCATCACAGCCAACCTCAATCTCTCCAACTCCATGACCTCACTGGCCACCTCCCAGCACTCCCCAGGTCTGCACACAGATACAGTACACACACACACACAGAGTTAGTCAAATCTAGCCCTTCTGTCTCTTAACAGTTTTTATTCTTTCAGATTAACTAGCTGTGATGCTTTACAGTAGCCTCCATCACAAACTAAATAGACCTTTGACCTATTTGCGTTTTCTCGTCATCACAATAATATTCTGGCCTGTTTAGTCTTTCCATTTGACCCATCTAGAGAATCAACATGCACTAACGAATACATAGAAGTATACAGTCTGATATACCACGGCTGTCAGTCAATCAGCATTCAGGGCTCGAACCACCCAGTTTCTATGTAACGTTACATAGTGGGTTGACCAACTTGGTCCATGTGTAAGGCTGATTCTCTCTCTAACCCTGCATGATGTTTTTAGGTCATATTTTATTATTTAGTGTTCATCATAGACATTCCATTTCATGTTTTTGTTAACTTTTCTTTCGCCCCATTTGTTGTGCTGGATGCGGTGTAGTTTATAGATGATCTCCAACTTTGTCTCGTTTGAGGTCCCCCAAGGTGGTGCCTCCCAAAATGATGGATACAATTAAACTATAGAGCTGCAATGGGCAAATAGTGTCTCAGCCTATAATATGTGCATTAGTGGTAACAACTTATTTATGTATTGTCATACTGTATGTCTTAACCATTTATTCAATGTTATACTTATGGAAATGTTTCATTATTTGTTTTCTTTATTTAAGACATTTTTGTCATTTCTGCTATGCCACTATTTGGGTGAAAGAATGAGCCCCCTTTGTTTTTTATATCACTTTTCTCATGATTTATTTCTCTGTCACTCCTTTGTTAAGTTGGGTTAAGTTTTGTTTTTGTTAATCATGTTGCTCTTTGTTTGATGTCATTCCTCATTTTGGGTTGCCATGGACACTCACTCCTGTTTCTTTCCCACTCTGTGTCTGTGAAGCTTCTCTGCCTTGCTCTAAGTCCGCTGTTTTCGCCCCACACCACGTCCGGCCAGGTATTACAGCCCCTCCTCCCCATGCTGCTCCTCACTCCCAGGCACACGGCACAGCCTCTCAGAGGTGTGTGGGGTAGCAGAGGGCCATCACAAAGCCCAACAACACTACGAGTATTTGTGATGGAAGTTGATGTACATCATGTTTCAATGCCCATACACCGTATGTCCTGTTTGAACAAAACCAGTGGCGAACCTTGACTATAGGACCTAGGCCTTCATAGGGACCAAAAATCTTCCAATACTTTGTATCAAGAAAAGAACAGAAAACATAGCATCTCTTAATGCGCCTGACATTATATATTTTCTAGTCAGACCGTTATAGTTGTAGTGAAGGAGGAGCAATGCTTTTTGATGATATTATGAATGAATAAAATAGGCCTGGCTGTGCTTTGGACTCCCGCACACACAGAGACAGAACCAGCAGCGACAGTGGACACAACAAAGCATAAAATAATGTAACCAGCAAAACCAAAAACACACTCTTTACACAACCTAACACCACTATCACCAATAGCGACAACAACAGTGTCGCATCAAAGGTGAAAGGCTCGTGGTGCTGAAAGGACAGCGACCGACATACCTGTGTACTCCATGGCGCTGAAGGAGAGCTAGTTTTGGTGAAACACAGACACGGCTGATAGACAGGCTACAGCAGTCACACACAGAATCAAATCATGTTAAAGAATAAGCAGCCCATTCACTCTAGTAGGCCCCATGAAATCAGAAAAATAAAAAAGCACAACCATTTCATTTATAAAAATGTAATTAACAAACCAGCTATTACTTCCACGTTCATCACACTAACCGGTGTTCTAAAGTTTAAATGCAACACTGTTTTACAGTCATTATTTTCAAATAGATAGCGAACAGCAAGCGAGCTGCAACCAAAAACGGTGCCACTCACCAGATGATGACCATTTGTAAACGAAGTTTGAGAGTTCATCTTGAAATGGGGAATATTAATGAATTAGCAACAACATTCACCTTGAAGTTGATAACAGCTGTTGCAGCCGCTGTCGCCGTTGTAACACTACCACAACACAAGCTAGCTAACATTGTCACACTACCACAACACAAGCTAGCTAACATTGTCACACTACCACAACACAAGCTAGCTAACATTGTCACACTACCACAACACAAGCTAGCTAACATCACACTACTACAACACAAGCTAGCTAACATTGTCACACTACCACAACACAAGCTAGCTAACATTGTCACACTACCACAACACAAGCTAGCTAACATTGTCACACTACCACAACACAAGCTAGCTAACATTGTCACACTACCACAACACAAGCTAGCTAACACTGTCACACTACCACAACACAAGCTAGCTAACATTGTAACACTACCACAACACAAGCTAGCTAACATTGTAACACTACCACAACACAAGCTAGCTAACATTGTCACACTACTACAACACAAGCTAGCTAACATTGTTACACTACTACAACACAAGCTAGCTAACATTGTCACACTACTACAACACAAGCTAGATAACGTTACTAGTGTTACACCTCGACCACACCTACAGGTTATTGCGTTTTGATACACCAGAAGTACATTCATTTCCAATGGAACGCTGCCTTGCAGAATTGCGTTGCAGAGGCAGTTGCAGTGCGTTCTGTGCAGTGCTGGAAAAAGTACCCAATTGTCACATTTGAGTGAAAGTAAAGATACTTTAATAGAAAATGACTCAAGTAAAAGTGAGTCACCCAGTAAAATACTACTTGAGTCAAAGTATTTGGATTTAAATATATTTTATTAAAAGTAAATGTAATTGCTCAAATATACTTAAGTATCAAAAGTAAAAGTATAAATCATTTCAAATTCCTTGTATTAAGCAAACCAGATGGCACAATTTTCAATTTTTTGTTTATTTACAGATAGAGGCACACTCCAACTCAGACATCATTTACAAATGAAGCATTTGTGTTTAGTGAGTCCGCCAGATCAGAGGCAGTAGGAATGACCAGGGATTTTCTCTTGATAAGTGTGTGAATTTGATTATTTTCCTCTACTGCTAAGCAATCAAAATGTAATGAGTACTTTTGGGTGTCAGGGAAAATGTATGGAGTAAAAGGTACATACTTTTCTTTAGGAATGTAGTGAAGTAAAAGTTGTCAAAAATATAAATAGTCTAGTACAGATGTACCCTAAAAATGTCTTTAGTACTTTAAAGTATTTTTACTTAAGTACTTTACACCACTGGTTCTGTGTGGTGCATACATTGGATTTATTGAAAGTATGCATCAAATTCTATGCGTAGATGGCTTGACAGAAATGGTAGCAGAAAAGGTGAATTTTTTTACTTTTGTTGCACACATCCAGATGATGCTGCATACCATTTTGTGCAATGACACTATAGGTGTGTTCGAGGCCTTAGTGTGGGAAACTACTGCTTGCACCACAAGATTTTCTCAACGGTCCCACCCTTTGCAAGTCAAAATATGATTGGTTCATTCCACTGTCACTCTAAAATTCTGCTCTGATACAGTTGAATGGTACAGCTTTTTAAGACTTAGCCAATGGCTGGCTGAGCTAGCTAGAATTTTCTACCCAGAGACCACCAAAGAAAATCCTGATTGGATATTTTTTTCTCTTCCATTAACCCTTCTCTTTCCAACACAAACTGAAGAGATGAAATCAGAAGATCATTACATTTATTGTAAAGATTAAATAGAAATAAAAAATATATATTTCAAAGAATATATATATTTTTTATAAATCCTTAGGCCTTCCCTGAAGGCCCTCATGGTTCACCACTGTTCAAAATACAGAGCAATCCTATTGCAGAAGTTGGGGCACTTAGGTCAGAAATGGTGCATTTGTTTTCAGCCATTGGTACATGGGTTCACTGCTCCCCCTACTGTTTGATTTGTCGCTTTAGAATCCCTGTGTTTTTTACAGTATTGATAGCCATATAAAGGTAGATTACATGTAGTTTTTCAGGTAGATAACTTAAAAGCGTTTGCATTACTTTAGAAGTATAGAATAGTTTGTAATGTATTAGTGTGACACATTATACCTGATGGCCTGTGTTTGGCGTGTGTCCTCCGGCAGGAATCGACAAGGAGAATGTGGAACTCTCTCCGACCACGGGTCACTGCAACAGCGGACGCACGCGCCACGGCTCTGCCAGCCAGGTGCAGAAGCAGCGCAGTGCAGGCAGCTTCAAACGGCCCAGCATCAAGAAGATCGTATGAGAGAGGCCCACCACTAGGACGCCTTACTGGGGTCGCCCACGCCAGTCATCATGCTGCACTTTTACTCCAACTCTCCTCTTATCTATCTCAGCCTTGATTCTCCTGTTTCCGTTGTTTTTTTGTTGTTTTTTACCCTAAACTGTCCAGTCAGCCATATTTGCTTGACGATCAAGAACTCTGAATATGATGCAGTTTTGTTTATGAAAGTCAGTGTATGAGATGTCATTGAGAAAGAGTCTGGCGGTTTTTATGTTTTGTGTATTTTTGTGTCACATACAGAACCACATCGGAATCCTTTTTTTAAAACAGCATAAATTGAAAGAAAGCATTGACATTGACAACACAGCAGTAAAAGTAGGGAACATAGTGTCTGAAGCCATTTTGTTGTCTTGCTTCTTTCTGGTTTTAATTTTGTTTCATAATGACAAAGTATTACGAGAAGACCATTTCTGTGATTTGCACAATTTTCTGTAATTCAACATGCTTGTAATTTTTATTTTTTTTGCCTTTTCTAAGTGGTGTTAGTAGGACATTTTTCTTCAAGCTGAGAGAGCTTTGCCAATGAGGCTGAACTAGATCAAAGGACAAGCTGCAGATGCATCTCATTGGGACACATGGCCATGAAGAGGCATTGTGCCTTTGGACCCAGCGTTGAGGAAAGGGATCCCTCTCACCCACCAGAGAGACGCTACAGAGGGAGAGCAGTACCATGACACACACACACCATTGTGGAGGAAATCGCTGAATGCCCTAAACCCTCCTGTAGTAGCAACATCTGTGAAAAGCATGACCAACAACAGACATTAGTGGTTTACTGTGCTATTGAGGTGGGGGCTGGACTATCAATTGGCCCTGTTTTGAGCAGTGTCAGGGACAATCTAATGATGGCCAAGCCATGTGTCTTTATTGATTAGTGATTGTCAAAGCTGTGGGGATTTCTCTGTTAGGCAGTATTTTTATTCCCACATAAGAGTCAGAGATGGCCAACTAGGCGGCAGGCTGATGTTAATTGTCATAAGTCTCGTCCTGGAGGCAGAACTGAGTGATTTCCCCTTAGATAGGCCAGCTGTAAAGTCAAAATTGGCTATATTGTAAAAATTCATGAAAACAAAAATGTGCTTTTTGGTCTGAATTTAAGATTAGGGTTAGCAGTGTGTTTAAGGTCAGTGATAGATTTTCTGATTTTGTGGCTGTGCCAGCTAGTGACCACTGCGGCGCTGCCTCTAGAACAAGATTTGTGATGGAAAAAACGCTAACCTGCCAGGTACGCCACTCTGGTGTTGGAGGACAGCAGCCCTGCAGGTTTCAGAGCTTTCGCTTTTAATCAGCACCCTATTCACGTTTTATAACACTTTGTCAAGGAAAGTAAAGAAGGAAAATCTGGAAAACAGGAATAGATAATGTCCTATGTTGGAAATTTGGATTGGACATTTGAAATTGTCCTTAGCTTTGAGATTTGAAATATATCTATAGTGGTAGTCTTTCTCAGTAATAATTGTTTCATTCTTGCCCCAATTTACTGTAAACGCACATACACATACAAACCATACACTTGGGAGGTTGTTTTGTTGATTGTGTGCCTTTTCTAGGGTTTTCAGATGTTTATAATGAAATGAGAAATTAAAAATTGCTTCATACAGCATTAAAGGTATTGTAGATGGTTACTCTGCATAAATGTATATTTATATATACAGTTATAAGTATTGTAAACAATACCTTATGAATGACAAGCATACAGGCATTATTAATCTGCTGCCTGATAATTGCCTTGTATGGTTAAATATTTATGTAAAACATTAACATTCGGTACCTCTTGTCAAAACAAGTATTCACACACAAATTCCATGACACTAGGGACCAGATTTGCTGAGTGAGTGCATGTGCAAATGTTGCACCTGTTTTTTCAAGAGTGAATGAAATGTTGAAGTCAGAACAGTGATGGCTTTTATGCTTGTTTTTATCTTTGTTTTAGGAAAATTGGTGCCAATTATGTTCTGGTTCAAAAGCTTTAGTAAATCTGTCCCTGTTCATGATGTAAATTGTACAATAATGTATTTGTTATATAGTAATTACAATGACATAGTTATGATTTGTTTTAGTGAGCTTTGAATTTTATCATTGCAAAAAGTCTGATTTAATTTGAAATATTTGAGATTTGAAATATGGATTAATTAAAGAAACTATGGTTGTAATTAATCACCTCAAGACACACCTGCTGAATAGTGTTCTCCATGTTTAAAATCAGCGTAAGGAAATGATGCCAAAAAATTACTTTGAGGGATTGAGACTTATGGTTAGGCTGTCTGTTTGCAGATAGAACTGTGTGTATTGGGAGTACCGCTGTGTTATTGGCCCCTTTTGCCATTGTCTTCCCCTCATTAGTCTGTAGTGTGGCATGTGTAAAGGTCTAGGCAGGCCCTGGGATGCTGCACCAAAGACTAGCAAATCTGTTCGTTAGTTTTATCATTGTTGACTTTCTCTCAGCCTTTGCAGTTGGTCCAGTAGGCCTTGCACAGATAGACAACGTGTGGCAAACAGAGACGTTCCTTTCTCTAACAACATGGTGCAGTTTGTTAGGCAGCAGAGGAGTTCTCTGGTCACACCATTCCATTTCCTCATGGAGCCTGGTTCCTAGTTTCTGCTGTTTGAGGTTGTGTACCAAGGAACCAACCAGTGCCATACACGGAGTCTCTCTGAAGTCATGGTTGTTTTGGAAGCTTGCGCCAACTCCTTCAGAATGTTTTTGTAAGTGTGCTTGTTAACATTGATGATAATCCTGGGATCAAACACAATTCCATTAGACATTTTTGACTTGCTTTTGCTAAGGCCAGCGTGTGCATTAAGTGAATTATGTAAACTGAGTAGGAGTCGGTGTATAGCGACGGGGGAAGGGAGAATATGAAGACTGACAGTTTTAGTTTTTCACCTACATCCAGACATTTTAACAATCAACAACCATGCTCAACCTTACATTTGTTTTCTTATTCTATTAATCTGGTTTAGATTGAACATGATGACCACAAGAAAATGAACAATGTGCGCACTTAGTTTTTCCCAAAATCAAAGTGTGTTGGTGCTGTTGAGAGGTAATGAACCTTGTTGTAATGAAGTTGATTCCAATGCCTAGATTTTGTTTACAAATGTTAATATACTTGAATCAGGAGGCTATATGTCTAGAAGAAGCAGTTCCTCATCATGGAAAGGGAAAAAATTACGTTTTTAGAAGTCAAATGGAACAAGTTTACCAAACACAACATTTCAAAAGATGAAAGGAAACCAAAGTTTAGGAACTGCAATATAGTACACACAAACTCGGAAACTACTGTGTTTGATAAACAGTCCTCTGAGAGAAGTCGAATGTACTAATCCACAACTTAGTTTGCTTTCATATGGGGGTGAGAGATGATTCAAGTAGTGAAAGAGAGATGGACCAAGCTATGAATCAATGCAAACCACAATGTTTTCTTTTTGTATGTGCTTTTTGTACAGTTAATGATCATTATAACCACAGCATTCTTCATAATGTGCTATAATGTGTGTATTGTAAAATTATTAATTATTTAGTTCTGGCCTCATCAGACTTTAGGAACTACAGATCTCTGTTTCTAGCTCATATGCTTTGAAGGGTAAACCCAACCAACTGTTTTTATTTGTATTTATTTTACAGTGTATACCAGACAGAGCACACTTTGTATATTCAATGGATCCATTTTTCTCAGTGTCTCTTCATAAAGGGTAGGCCAGAGGGAATGTGTTTGCCTTGCTTTTACTTAATGGAAATGTGCCACTTTAAAGAACTGAAAATAATTTGTCCTAATTTGAGTAAATTGAACATTTGTCTGTTCATGTGAAATTGAAAATGGTCACTTAAAGGCTCTAAAATGTACTAGAAGTAGCTCAGGAGAGACAGTATTATAGATATCAGTTAACCACTTTGTTCAATACAAGGATAAAACAATGTCAAAATAGCTTTTCTCCTCAAACATTGCTTTAATATACAGTAATGGCCAATTGGTCTTCCTTTTAAGATGGTAAAGCAGAAATGATAGCTTAAAAGTTTTGGATGCAGAGCACCCTACCACCTGTTATCACACCATTATCAGACAAAAGTATTGGGAGCAGAAACTGTCTCCGAAAGGTAGACTGAGCTCTCTGTAAATGTATTGTAGGTTTTCATAATTCTCAACTGAAGTCAATTGTGTCTTGCACTGGTGTGATATCTCCTAATTTGGCACACATCTCAAGGTTATGCAAAATATTTTTAACCATTGGCCACTGTTTTACTGTTTCTTTCCCTCATTTTTTTATGCAGTAAGCTCCACCTCTGTAAATAAATTTGTGTAAAAATTGATAAAGGTATATTTACTACACTGTAAATACATGTGATGATATATTGTATTATTTAGCTTTTTGTAAAGCAGTTAGTTGCTGTACATGTAAAACATACAAATTGAATGATTCTAGTGTTAGTAATGATAACCTCTCTCCATTTTGTCACTGCATTATGTGTCATTAAATATATTGAGGAAAATAAAGGTTTAAATCGAGGATATAGATGACTGTGTACTCTAAAACCTCCACTGTATGATCGGTTGTTGTCCTCATCTGACATTTACAGATGTTGCCCTAATAAAGAATTTCTGTCCAAACTTTGGCTGCTGGTGTCATACTTGTAGATCATAGCATTTGTGTGCTTTTGACGGTTGTTTAATATATTATTTAAAAAATGACTAACCTCTGCACCTCATTGTCATTAATAGTAAAATAAAAGGTGTAGACTACCTGCCACTCCGCCATTATGCTCATCTGCATGCGCATGAAACCGCTCGTCACTAGTTACCACAGCCACAAAGTCATAATTATAACTAAACCCAAACCCCCCTATTTCTACAAATGTTATTATTAAAATGTGATTTTAAACCTATCCTTAACCACACTGCTAATCTTATGCCTAACCCATACCTTAAATTCATGATTTTTGTTTTCATACATTTTTACGGTAAGGCTTTACCCAATTTTGACTGGTTGTGGAAGTGACAACCTATGAAACCAAGCAGTCTCCCTCCCTGGACAATACTATCGCGAGGGTTGATTGGCTGCTGTATTTGGAGCAAAGCTGCTGAACTTCTAAGAGTGACTGTTTGCTGAAAGAAACAGGTTGAGATATCCAAGAGGTAGCTAGAGCAAATTACTGGTGTGTTGTTATATAGCTAAGCGGGATATTAAAAACGTGGTGAGTAGATATCAAGCTACCTTAACATGTTTGTTTGGCTAACTATCAACCTCATCTTGCACCAGTGCCAAATGCATTGCATGTCAATGGGGAGAAACCAGAGGAAACGTTCGATTGTTGCAAGTAAAGATGATCGCAAACATCTGCTCTGGTAACTAGCTAACTTATCTGTACTTAGCTAGCTAGTTACGTCTAACTTCTGTAATTAAAGTGAGAGCTAGCTAAGGTTAGCGCTCTATTAATTAGTAACACTCTAGCGAACTAACTAGCGAGTGGTCCAACGCACCTGATTCCCATTTAATACATTTGCCGGTCAGAATGACAACTGCGGAGGCTAACATTTGGTGATATTTCGGCCGTGCAAACGAAGGATGAAATGTCAGTGTCGTTTCGGGGGGGGAGTGATGATAGTTGGATAGCTGTCAGTGCAAT
Source organism: Salmo trutta (assembly GCF_901001165.1). Lineage (NCBI taxonomy): Eukaryota > Metazoa > Chordata > Actinopteri > Salmoniformes > Salmonidae > Salmo > Salmo trutta. The sequence continues at coordinate 39,494,221 of NC_042975.1, read as the reverse complement.
ATGGATGCGTTTACACAGGCAGCCCAATTCTGATATTCTTCTGACCGATCTGATGTGAAAAGATCTAATGTGATTGGGTCATTTAGTGTAAAAAAATAAATAAATTGAGCTGCCCGTGTACACCAATTTGAGTGCCAATCAGTCATGTTTAGTTTTTATCAGCCTCATCATAAACTCGGACCACAGGTTCTCTTAGCTTTTAAAACATTGGCTAGTCAGACCATTTGGGGCAGCAGGTAGCCTAGTGGTTAGAGCATTGGACTAGTAACCGAAAGGTTGCAAGATTGAATCACCGAGCTGACAAGGTACAAATGTCGTTCTGCCCCAGAACAAGGCAGTTAACCCACTGTTCCAAGGCCATCATTGAAAATAAGAATGTGTTCTAACTGACTTGCCTAGTTAAATAAAGGTCAAATAAAAAAGTAATACTGTTCCAGCTGGCTAATAGCTGTTCCTAAAGGCGCTTACAGACGGGCTGTGGTAAATGGCAACTTGAATTGCGAGAAAATTCGCCTTCCTGCGGTCCTGCTTGTTGTCAGCTCAGCTTGAATATTGTCATTGAAACATTGATTGGTTGACAAGATGAACTCTGCTCATTGGTGAACCATGCGCAATGGGGGGATACGTGCCAGAATTAAGCCTCATAACGCTACTGATACTTCTCACAAAGTCAAGACTTCAGCTAATTTCTTATTTTGGAGCCTCACGAAGCGAGCACCACGAACCGTGCTGCTTGCGAAACTGCTTGAGTTTTGCCGCCCTACTCCCATTGAATTCTGAGACCTTTGCCGCGGCCCGTCTAACTGTCCTTAGGTAGTGTAAAGCATCGCACATTTAATTTTCGACCAGCGTTTACTTGGCGATACTTCCTCAATTCCTGACTTGGAAGACAACGCATTTCTTCTAAACTTCCATGACTAGTTGCAGATGGTTTGTCTCATTGATTGAGACAGGTGGATGTCATGAGCGCTATCTAGAAATCAAGCGTTGCGTTGAACAACACTCGCCTGTCTTGACAAATGAGAAGATTTGAAGTAGACAAGATAGCGACGTACACATTGTTGGCTTACTTCATGGAACAAAACAATGATTTTATTTAATAACCACCTGACCCAACTACGTTGTCTTCCAAGTCGGGAATTGAGGAAGTATTGCCGGAAATTCTGTGCTATGCTTTACTCTGCCAACTGCTATCAGCCATCAGTAGTAATGGTCTGACTAGCCAATGTTTTTTTAAAGCTAGTTATTTCAGTGGGTCCATGCTTGCTGACTTGACTTTTTTGACCTGATGCAAATAGCTAGAGGGCCCTCAATCATGTTAGGGTAATTAGCTAGGCATTACATAGAAACTGTTTCGATGTGTACCATTGCTATTTTCCTATGCCATGTACTGTCTCATCTTTTCTGACACCACCTTCAGTTTAATGTTACATTCATTATCAAAATTGAACAGCAACATAACTTCTAGGAGCATGTTCATAATTTACTATTCCTGATTCATGTTCAGTTCAAAAGAATACAAGATGAAAGATTGACTCATTAAACCAATGAGGGTTCTGAACTTTAAAGGGATACGTTTTTGGCAATGAGGCTCTTTATCTACTTTCCCATAGTCCGATGAACTTGTGGATACCATTTTTATGTCTGTATGAAGGAAGTTAGCATTGACTCGCGAAACTACCTCTAACTAGCGTTACCCAATGACTTCCAGTCAGTGCGCTATCTGCTACCATGCTAACTCTGGGGAAGTAAAGGGCATCATTGCCAAAATCCTGAAGTATCCCTTTAAAGCCAATTATCTCCATCTTTTTGCAGATAGAACCTTTATAATCCCTAGCTCTCAATGTCTGCAGTCAGAGGGCTAGTTGTTGAGGGTAGATATTGCTAAGCATGGGAAGTTAGGCCTATCACTCCCCTTTCCTGTTGGTTGTGGAGAGGATGCCCAGCGAATGGAAATAGATATTGAGCATAGCTTTGGAAATCCTCTGAGGAATACTAAGACAGGACTGTCACATGAACCTGCTTGTTTGTCAAACATTTACTCCTCTTCTCCTGTCTCTAAGATCACGTTCATAAATGAACTGCTGTAGCCTATAGGCATTTGTTTTCAGAACCATACATTAGCGTGGCTCAGATGTTTATGATGCTATTAATGGTTATTATTCCTTTGTTCTGTGTGGAACTTGAAACGAACTGTAGGAAATAAGTGCTTTCCTCCTTGAAGATGAGTACTAGAGTATTTGCCACAGCACACCCTGCCTGGCACTTCCGTGAGGGTCAAAGTCAAGTCACACAACGGCCCTCAGAGACTTTGCATATGTCACGGTAGGGCTGGCATGCCTGGCGAGAGGCGTAGCCAACTTATCTGTATGCCAAAACCTGAAGGTCACAGGCTTAAGTGGAACTGCAATGTAGCCCATTGCGTTGTTTCATTGGACTGACCGGATCTGTGAAGGCATGGCATGCCTTTCATGCTCACCTCTTTTTGTAATTCTCTACCAAAAGGTTATGGGTCAACCTGCATGTAGGACAGCCGGTCAGGATCTGGCCAAACTGCAAACAATACTTCTAGCTTGCTATACTGTATAATCTTCTGTTCTGTGGCAAAAAACTATTGTGCCACATAATTACTGATATTTAGCCTATTGGTTATACAACAGATAATGAGGGATAGTTGATTCTCCCCCCACAGTAGGTAATAATGAGTGAGTTTCTATTGGTAATGCACCACTCTGGACAGTGGTGCATTACCATTGTCCTATCAGGGCCCGGCACCTTAGCCCCAGACCCAGCTTCCCAGAGTGAACTTCTGCAGAAGGTAATGTGACACGTGTGCTTTGTTGGCTGCAATCAGATGCTGTCACTATGGCCTGGCTGGTAATGGGATTGCTGCTCAGAGGGGTGGTGTGGTGGAGACAGAGTTTTTCTCTCGCTAAACTAAAATTGTGTGGCCATGCCCCCTTAGCCATCCCCTCAATGGAGTTTTATCATCAGTGCTTCACACCTTTCTAGCCCAGCTAGAAGTAAAGAGACGGGGCGTGTTGTGATTTGTTTCTATGGTGTTAACTTGTGTATGTCTCTCTTCTCAGGTGTTGCTGTTAGCAGCAGGAGATTAGGTGATGGTGCTAAGGCTTCAATCCGTTCTGGTCCTCTCCCTGTCGGGAGTGTTGGCTTTCCTAGGCCTGTGGTGGTACGCCTCTCGGAAGAAAGAACAACCCACTGACAAGGATAAGACGACCACAGACCAGGTGCACCTGTCCTCCTCCACCAGAGGAATCGGTGTTGTGGAGAACGGCCACTCCACTGGGACAGATCGGGACAGGCACGCAGTGAGGAAGAGGTCGTTAGTGGAACAGGAGCTTGTTGATTGTACAAACACACAAGCGGCAGCAAAGCTGGGTAACGTCCCACTCTGCCAATCACAACCAGAGGAAAGGGTTGTGGCTGCAGAGTGTCTGAGTAGAGGCCTCGATACTGCTACTGTGAAGCCCGTTACGGAAAGAACTGAATCTTCAGCTCAAGTACTCCCAGAGACTGCACCTAAGAGCCAAGCCCAGGGGGGACCTGAGAAGGATATAGCATTACAAAGGAAACACCCGCCATCTGAGGAACAAGTTTCCTCTATCTGTGACCTAGGCTCTAATCCTAACCCTGGTGAGAGTGCAGGCCTAAAGCCACACGCACCGCCACTCTCTGAGACACTGGAGGACACTACAAACAGAACTTTCAACAAAGAGGCTGCAGAGGAGGTTCAACTAGTCCCAGGGGAGGTTAGACTGGACCCAGAGGGAGAGGTTGGAGAAGACAAGATTACATTTTGTTTTGCAGAGATGAATCCTCGAACCGATCTGGCTGAGAACTGCCTCCTCTCCAAAGACAACCTGTCTATCCTGCCTGCTGTGGAAGAACCAACCTTTGAGTCAAGTCTACAGGATGACACCTGTCTGGCTTCCCCCATCAACCTCCTTACCAGTCAGGTGTCCCCCTCAAGGCAGCCATTGGGCATTCTGAGGTCACCTCAGAAGAAAGACCAGTCTGAGGAGTGTGAACTTAGCAGGAGTAACACAGAGGAAATTAACCAGCTGGCGTCAAGTCTGATTACTGACGTGGTCTCAGTAGCAGTGAGTCAAGTCCTGAAGGAAAAGACCCTGCTAGAACATAATGTTGGTCCTCTCTGTAACAGGGACCTCTTCACATCCCCAGATATCATCTCAATGGGTAACAGTGAGACTGGGAGAGAGATGCCTGGTCTATTGCAGGAGGATAAGTGTTCAACAACTGGCAGGGAGAACATATGTTCATCTCCTATAGTCTATGAGGATATGAAACATGACTGCAGCAGTAGAGCTGAGACTGAGCAGGCAGAGCTAGCAGAAGAAGATTCTGCAGTAGGTGATTCTGGCTCCAGCTCAGGTCATTCTGAGGAGAGCTCCAGTGGCGAGGACTCGAGCCCCAGTGTGAGCCCGCAACCACCCAGGGGACCCGCTGAAGGACTGGGGGCCACCAGCGTGACCCTCCCTAACGGTCACAGGACAGAGGAGGTGGCTGTTCCAGGTGAGTCGTCACATAGCAGATTTTCAATTTCTCACAATATATCAGTATCTTTCTGTCCAAGCTGACCTGTCCCTTTATTTTCTTAGTGTTGCTGTGTAGCTGTCACACACCAGTGGCTGGTGTCCTGTTTTATTTCACCTTTATTTAACTTGGCAAGTCAGTTAAGAACAAATTCTTATGTTTTGCTGTGTCTTATGAGTTCAGGACTGATTTTACTTCAGTGACGAAATATCTTTATTTTGCAATACTCTAGCCTGCAGCTGCTAGAGTTCCCATACAGAATGTGAACCTGGTTTAGTCCCAGTACTAGCTAGACACCATACCGTAGACCGTTTTTACAGCTGCTGATGAGGGAACATTCCCCTGCATGCTAATTTAACTTTTTGTATTGCCTTCTTGGCGCGGTATTTTCAGGTAAGAGAACTCTCGCCATGCCAGAATGTTTTATTTTTCTCCCCTGTTACTGTTGTCTGTGGGTGTTTTGTGTGCTGCTGTGTTTGCGAGGTTACATTGTGTACACAACACAAGTGACTGTTTTTAGTGACTGATCCGTACTGCCCCAGGCTCTGGTGTGAACAGCATGGACTCTGTAGACCGTTACGTTGAACACGAAGCCTTGGACAACCAGCATATCAACAGTCCAAGTCCGCTAAGTCAACTGCTGAACACCGATCAGCAAATTGAAAAATACGTCCAGTGTTACAACAGCATTCAGCCACTGACTGTTTGGGACATAGAGGTGCCAAAGGTGAGTCTACCTCCCCTGTCTAACCCTCTCATCACTTCACCAGATTACTGATAATATATTTTCTCTGGCTACTGATTGCCATGTTAGGTTCTCTAATGTAGGTGATTTTTGGGCTTGTAGTAGGGACTTCAAATGTTGGACGCTATAGTCTTGAGCACCTAGTTAAATTGTGCTTAGGAGCATTTAAAAGAAAAATCTCTACATTAGAGGTCGACCGATTAATCGGAATGGCTGATTAATTAGGGCCGATTTTATATATATTTTTTTTTTACACCTTTTATTTAACAAGGCAAGTCAGTTAAGAACACATTCTTATTTTCAATGACGGCCTAGGAACGGTTGGTTAACTACCTTGTTCAGGGGCAGAATGACAAATTTTTACCTTGTCAGCTCGGGGATTCAATCTTGCAACCTTACGGTTAACTAGTCCAACGCTCTAACCACCTGCTTTACATTGCACTCCACAAGGAGCCTGCCTGTTACGCGAATGCAGTAAGAAGCCAAGGTAAGTTGCTAGCTAGCATTAAACTTGTCTTATGAAAAAACAATCAATCAATCATAATCACTAGTTAACTACACATGGTTGATGATATTACTAGTTTATCTAGCCTGTCCTGCGTTGCATATAATCTCTTACCTAACCATAAACATCAATGCCTTTCTTAAAATCAATACACAAGTATATATTTTTAAACCTGCATATTTAGTTAATATTGCCTGCTAACATGAATTTCTTTTAACTAGGGAAAATGTGTCACTTCTCTCGCAACAGAGTCAGGGTATATGCAGCAGTTTGGGCCGCCTGACTCGATGCGAACTGTGAAGACTATTTCTTCCTAACAAAGACAGCCGACTTCGCCAAACGGGGGATGATTTAACAAAAGCGCATTTGTGAAAAAAGCACAATCGTTGCACGACTGTACCAAACCATAAACATCAATGCCTTTCTTAAAATCAATACACAGAAGTATATATTTTTAAACCTGCATATTTAGCTAAAAGAAATCCATGTTAGGAGGCAATATTAACCAGGTGAAATTGTGTCACTTCTCTTGCATTCATTGCACGCAGAGTCAGGGTATATGTAACAGTTTGGGCTGCCTGGCTCGTTGCGAACTAATTTGCCAGAATTTTACGTAATTATGACATAACATTGAAGGTTGTGCAATGTAACAGGAATATTTAGACTTAGGGATGCCACCCGTTAGATAAAATACGGAACGTTTCCGTATTTCACTGAAAAGAAAAACGTTTAGTTTTCGAGATGATAGTTTCCGGATTCGACCATATTAATGACCTAAGGCTCGTATTTCTGTGTGTTATTATAATTAAGTTTATGATTTGATAGAGCAGTCTGACTGAGCGGTGGTAGGCAGCAGCAGGCTCGTAAGCATTCATTCAAACAGCACTTTAGTGTGTTTTGCCAGCAGCTCTTCGCTGTGCTTCAAGCATTGCGCTGTTTATGACTTCAAGCCTATCAATTCCCAAGATTAGGCTGGTGTAACCGATGTGAAATGGCTAGCTAGTTAGCGGGGTGCGCGCTAATAGCGTTTCAAACGTCACTCGCTCTGAGACTTTGAGTAGTTGTTCCCCTTGCTCTGCATGGGTAACGCTGCTTCGAGGGTGGCTGTTGTCGGTGTTCCTGGTTCGAGCCCAGGTAGGAGCGAGGAGAGGGACGGAAGCTATACTGTTACACTGGCAATACTAAAGTGCCTATAAGAACATCCAATAGTCAAAGGTATATAAAATACAAATCGTATAGAGAGAAATAGTCCTATAATAACTACAACCTAAAACTTCTTACCTGGGAATATTGAAGACTCGTGTTAAAAGGAACCACCAGCTTTCATATGTTCTCATGTTCTGAGCAAGGAACTTAAACGTTAGCTTTCTTACATGGCACACATTGCACTTTTGCTTTCTTCTCCAACACTTTGTTTTGCATTATTTAAACCAAATTGAACATGTTTCATTATTTATTTGAGGCTAAATTGATTTTATTGATGTATTATATTAAGTTAAAATAAGTGTTCATTCAGTATTGTTGTAATTGTCATTATTACAAACAAATAAATAAAAATCGGCCGATTTAATCGGTATCAGCTTTTCTTGGTCCTCCAATTATCGGTATCGGCGTTGAAAAATCATAATCGGTCGACCTCTACTCTACAAAGTTGAACTAGTGAGAAATATACAAAAGCATGTGGACACCCTTTCAAGTTTGTTGATTTGGCTATTTCAGCCACACTCGTTGCTGACGGGTGTATAAAATCGGGCACACCGCCATGCAATCTCCATAGACAAACAGTGACAGTAGAATGGCCTTACCGAAGAGCTCAGTGACTTTCAACATGGCACTGTCATAGGATGCCACCTTTCCAACAAGTCAGTTTGTAAAAGATCTGCCCTGGTCAACTTTTAAGTGCTGTTATTGTGAAGTGGAAATGTGGTAGGCTACACAAGCTCACAGAACGGGGCCGCTGAAGCGCGTAGCGTGTAAAAAAAAAAAAAAGAATAAAAAAAAATCTGTCCCTACAAAGTTCCAAACTGCCTCTGGAAGCAACGTCACCACAATAACTGTTCGTCGGGAGCTTCATGAAATGGGTTTCCATTGCCGAGCATCCGCACACAAGCCTAAGATCACCAAGCGCAATGCCAAGAGTCGGCTGGAGTGGTGTAAAGCTCGCCGCCATTGGACTCTGGAGCAGTGGAAACATGTTCTCTGTAGTGATGAATCACTCTTCTCTGTCTGGCAGTCCGACGGCCAAATCTAGGTTTGGCGGATGCCAGGAGAACACTACCTGTCCAAATGCATAGTGCCAACTGTCAAATTTGGTGGAGGCGGAATAATGGTCTGGGGCTATTTTTCATGGTTCGGGCTAGGTAACTTATTTCCAGTGAAGGGATATCTTCTTGCTACAACATATGACATTCTAGACGATTCTGTGCTTCCAACTTTGTGGCAACAGTTTGGGGAAGGCCATTCTGTGTTTCAGCATCACAATGCCTCCATGTACAAAGCGAGGTCCATACAGAAATGGTTTGTTGATCAGTGTGGAAGAACTTGACTGGCCTGCACAGAGCCCTGACCTCAACTCCATCGAACACCTTTGGGATGAATTGCCTAATCGCCCAACATCAGTGCCCGACCTCACTAATGATCGTGGCTGACTGGAAGCAAGTCCCCGACGCAATGTTCTAACATCTAGTGGAAAGCCTTCCCAGAAAAGTGGAAGCTGTGATAGAAGCAAAGGGGGGACCAGCTCCATATTAATGCTTATGATTTTGGAACGATATGTTCGACGAGCAGGCGTCCACATACTTTTGGTCATGTAAAGTGTGTTTATAAAAAAACACATACTACAAAAATCTTACTAAACCTAATTTAAGATATTTATTTTTCTATATCCAATACATTTATATTACGCTACTTTCCATGATGTGGACAGTATCTGTTACTACATTACACAAGCTGCTGTTTTTGACCATATCAAATTGGGGGGAATTACACCCTTTTTACCTCCGATTGGGGATGTTGGTATAAAAGTTTAGTCAACATGATCACACGATCAATTGCTTAAAACAGATCAATATTATGATTATTATTATTATACCTCCCTGACCAAGGCCCTTCTCCCCTGATTGATTTGGCCAGGCGGCCAGCTCTAGGAAGAGTCTTGGTGGTTCCAAACTTCCATTTAAGAATGCTGGAGGCCACTGTGTTCTTGGGAACCTTCAATGCTTCAGAAATGTTTTGGTACCCTTCCCCAGACCTGTGCCTCGACAATCCTGTCTCGAAGCTCTACGGAGTATTCCTACGACCTCATGGCTTGGTTTTTGCTCTAACATGCACTGGCAACTGTGGGACCTTTTTTATATAGACGGGTGTGTGTCTTTCCAAATCATGTCCAATCAATTGAATTTACCACAGGTGGACTCCAATCGAGTTGTAGAAACATCTCAAGGATGATCAATGGAAACAGGATGCACATTAACTCAATTTTGGTTCTTATAGCAAAGGGTCTGAATACTGTTTATTTTAAATTTGCAAACAGTTCTAAACCTGTTTTCACTTTGTCATTATGTGGTATTGTGTGTAGATGTAGGAATTTTTTGTATTTAGTCATTTTTAGAATAAGGCTGTAACAAAATGTGGAAAAAGTCAAGGGGTCTGAATACTTTCTGAATGCACTGTATAGGTTATTCCAAGTTTCCCAGTGCTTTTGTATAATGTATGTTTAAACAGCACATTTAACCAAAAAGTTTTGCCCCCATTCTATTGTTTTCAACGTGTAATGATATGAGTGATTTAACAAAGTTTTACCAGGTATTGTTCAGAACAGGTTTTTTACATGGACGATACATTGGAGATGATATACGACAACTAATAGAACAACATGAAACATCTAAGAAACCAGGCCTGGTATTCATAGCAGATTTTGAAAAGGCCTTAAATAAAGTAAGGCTACATTTTATATATAAATGCCTGGATTTCTTTCAATTTCATGGAGTCTCTTATTCAATGGGTAGAAGTAATGTATAGCAACCCCAGCTGTAAAATGGTAAATAGAGGCTATTTCTCAGAGCTTAACTGTCGGAGTTAAACAAAGGTGTCCGCTGTCACCATATCTATTCGTTATGGCGATCGAAATGCTAGCTATTAAAATCAGATCAAATAACAAAGGATTAGAAATCCAAGGCTTAAAAACAAAGGTGTCCATCTATGCCAATGACTCAGGTGCTATATTAAGTCTGGATGCTAGATCCCTGCGATGTCTCATTGAAGATCTAACTTTTTTTGGCCTCTGGACTAAACTAATTATGGTAAGTGTACCAACTTTCACATTTACCCTGCACTTTACCTATACAATGGGCTGATGGTGAAGGAGACATACTTGGTATTCATATCCCAAAATAAATAAATGAGCTCCAATGAATTTGAATAGAAAACTAGTAAAATAGACAAGATCCTGCCATGGAGAGCTAAATAACTGTAACTCCTTAGTCATATCTCAGTTTGCTAACGTATGGTGCTACCTAATCCTGATGATTTTGTTTTTCAAATCATGCGAGTAAAAAGTATTTCCCATCTATATCATGAATATGAACTGGGTGGGTTGAAATGTTATAAAAGCACTAAACCTCTCTCTAAAAGCTTCACAAAAGTTTTACTTGAACCCAAAATGTGACCCACCACCTAGATTTGGTCTTATGTAGCAACATTTGAATGTCTGTTTTTTACATTGGATAAAAGTAGAGACTCGGAGCTAGAAAAGGGTATATCATACACTGTGTTTGTGTAAACAATGGGAAAGTAATACTGCTTTGAAAGTTGATCAACTTTTAAACTCACTTTTGAACTGTCTTTCAATGTTTTGGGACTTCTGTGTTTACACCCGTTTAGTATTGTTCACACCCTCTTATGCCTTAGTCCCACCCATCTCTTTAAGGGTTGGTCCAACCATTCTGTACTATCTTGCCAGCTACTTCCAGACATCAGAGAGCGCGAACAGCTCATTGAACATTACTCTCCCTATCGCTCTCTGTGGTTTTGCGTTCAGAGCGCACACTGAATCCTCTGGCCAATAAGTAGAGTTGTTCTGAAAGCTCTGACTTCACAACTACAGTCAAGCACTGGCTAACATTGGCTAGCTACTTCCAGACACATAAGAGAACACCCCACTCTGGCCATTTTACTCGCCCTAGCAGAGCTGGTTGGGCTTTTTTCATGTTATCTAGAGCGTTGGTGACTAACTGTGCTGCTGGCAACAATTGAATTACTCTTTGTTGCCGACGTTTACTAACACTGGACATATTCAACGGGTGTTGAGCATTCAAAAATCCATCAGTTATTCTGCGCTCTTGCACACGAAGACGAGTCTTTTGTTAAGAAATGTAGCTAGCTAGGTATTTACCTAATTTTGACATGTCGCTAGCTAGCTAAATAATGGACCATAATCACAACTCATGACGTTACTACCCTGCATGAATCAGCAGGTAGCTAACCAACCAGGTTATATGGCTATAGCTAGTGTCTGAGAAACGAAGAATAAGATCATATACATAACATTAGCTAGCGACCCAGCCAGCTAACGTTAGCTAGCTAACAGTACACTTGAAATGAAACCACTTTCTGTCAAAATTAGAAACGTGTAATATCTAAAAATTTTACCAGTATACATCATGGTTTGACGCGTCTCCGGTCTGATGCCATGCATCGTTGCCTTAGTTTGACGATGTAATCCAGACTGGTGTTTTCTCCTTAGCTATCATACTCGAATTCCACTTTTTCTTTGGCAAAACCAACTAGGCTCATAGTTGAACAATTATCGTATTTACAGATGGCATACAAGTTTGATATTAATGCACATCAAAGTTGTTCGAGAAGGCATTTCTGCCAAAAACGCATTTTGATAAAAAAAAATTTTACGTTCAAACAGCTCTCCTGTGAAGTCGTGACTTGCGACATACGCCTAGTTTCTTGAATCGGGTCACAAATGGCTCTCAAGTAGATTACTAAGAAAAGCTCATCCATGGTTTAAAAATTGCATTTTTGTCATGTCTCATTTTCGATTTAATTGAAAATGTAATATTTTTCAAAGTATCTCTCTCTTTCAAACAAGCACTGCAGAGCTGGTTTCAATTTCATCCCCCAGACACGATAGAACAAGTTATGGTTGAAGTCAAATGTACTGGTTGGTAAAAGACCTGTATCTATGGAAAATGTTTGTTTTTAAATTGGAATGGTAGTCGTCTTTTTCATGGAGTTATCGTAAGGTCTGCTCAATCGAATATATTACAACTAATTGATTACAGCATTACCCCAAAATGGAGGAGGCAGGTGGCAGCGAGAGGAGTTAGGGAACTGGGCCCAGATTCACAAAACCTTAAGAAGAAATGTCTTCTTAACAAAAAAAAATGGCAGTTAACTGTATCCTTAAGAAGAAACTTAGGCAAAGTTGCTATTTCTTAGGTTTCTCCTTAAGCAAGAAGTTAAGAAGAAATTATATTCTTGGAAATTAAGTTATTGGAAGTGTTAATTCCAAGATGACTAAACCCTTGTCTTAAACTCAGCAGTGAGAGAATAAGCTCATGAAAGAAATTGAACATGTTTAATTCACTCAAACTTTATCTGAAAGTTTCAGTATTGGTTCTTTTAAACCCAAGCACAGTATTCTCAGTACAAAATATGCTAACATAATTGCTTAGATGGTTGCCTAGCAACAAACATCTTAAGCAAAGTCATAAGAAAATCATTAAATATTAAGATATTGTTGAGGAATTGCACTTACAAACTATCTTATGAACCAATTTATTTTTTTCTAAAGCTTATTAGGTTTGAGTAAAAAGTGTTTTGTGAATCTGGATCCTGGTGTGTGTCTGGATCAAAACTGCATTCAAACGCACACATGCACTCATATGTATACAGTTGTCTCTTTTGTTTTTGCTTTTTTTTCTCTCTCTGTAAATTTTGTTGGTTTGTGCATGGGGGGGGGGGGGCAGAACTCTGAACTGTGGGGGCAGTTGATTGCCTGGTGGTTGGGAGCTTGGGCCAGTGGCTGGTAGGTCGCTGGTTTGGGTCGCCCTTTTTGACTTGGGAGATCTGTCAACGTGCCCTTGGGTGGGACACTTGACCCTGGTAGCTCCTGTGGGTCACTTTGGATGGGAGTTAGTTAGATCACTGAATGTAATGTAAATGTTGAGTGGCTTCACTGCAGGTAGATTTTTATTTTATTTTTAATAGTCAATAATAAAATGTATGCTGGTGACCCACTTCAGAGGGTGAAAGACTGGGCCCTAGTCAGACTGGTGTCTTTCATACCATCCACCGCTTCCGAGTATATTACTTGCTAAAGTTTAGTCCCTGGACAATAAAGTAGACGAGCTCAGGGTCTCCTTCCAGAGAGACATCAAGCACTGTAACATACTGTTTATGGAATCATGGCACTCTGGATATATTGCCCCTGTCTATTCAGCCAGCAGAGTTATCCGTCCATCACATGGACAGAAAGGACTCTGGGCGAAATAAGAGAGGCGGAGGAGTTTGTTTCATTACTAACATTCATGGTGTGATTGTGGTAACGTACAGGAACTCAAGTCCTTTTGTTCTCCCAATCTGGAATACCTCACCATCAAATGCCGACAGCATTGCCTCCCGAGATGATCATTTTCTTTGGTCATATTCCCTGCCCACCCCAAGCCGACACAACTGCTCTCAAGGAACTGCACTGGACTGTGAAAACTGGAATCTGCATATCCCGAGGCCACATTTATTGTAGCTGGGGACTTTATTAAAGGAAGTCTGAGGAAAACACTAACGAAATTCTGTCAGCACATCTCCTGTGCTATTGGTGCAACACGGACCCTGGCTCATTGCTACATTCTCTTCCTGGACAGCTACAAGGCCCTCCCTTCGGCAAATCACGCCTCCATTCTGCTCCTCCCCATCTATAGGCAGAAAGTTAAACAGGATGCTCCCATGGTAAGGACTGTTCAACATTTGGCCTGATCAATCAGAATCTGTGTGATTTTTGATCACGTGGACTGGGAAATGTTCCAGGACGCCTCAGAATCGTAACGACGAATACACTGAATCGGTGACGGGGTTCATCAGGAAGTGCTTAGGATGTTCCCACTGTGACGAATTTATCCAAACCAAAAACCGTGGATAGATGGCAACATTTGTTGTAATCGCTGCCAAAGGTGCTTCTACAAAGTATTTAAACTGTCGGCGTAAAACAAGGTTGTCCACTATCGGCATATCTATTTATTATTACCATCAATGTTAGCTGTTAAAATTAGTTCCAACAATAATATCAAGGGATTAGAAATTCATGTCTTAAAAACAAAGGTGTCATTGTACGCAGATTCATGTTTTCTTTTAAAACCACAATTGGAATCCCTCCACAGCCTCATAGAAGATCTAGATACTTTTTCTAACCTCTCTGGATTAAAATCAAAATAAAGTGTACTATATTACACATTGGATAACAATAAAATACAACTTTTACATTGCTGTGTAGTTTACCAATAAAATGGTCTGACGGGGATGTGGACATACTCGGTATACATATCCCGAAATGATCTCACTCCAATACATTTTTATAGGAAGTTAGCAAAAATAGATAAGATCTTGCTACCATGGAAAGGAAAATACCTGTCTATTTGTCGAAAAATCACCCTGATTAACTCTTTAGTCATATCACAGTTTACCTATTTGCATATGGTTTTGCCTACACCTAGTCACCTGCTTTTTAAATTATATGAACAACAAATATTCCATTTTATTTGGAATAGCAAGCCAGGCAAAATTTAAAAAGGCCTATTTATATATTTAATATGGATTCTGAGGGTAGAAATGATTAAAGCATTAGACCTCACTAAAGGCATTAGTCATACAAAAGTTTTAGTTGCGTAAATCCGAAATGGGTTCTCCAGTAAATTTGTAAGAATGTCTCACCCCATGTTCAATAATTGCCCTTTGCCCTTTTCCCTTTATTCAGATTACAACTGCTCACTTTCGGTTATTTGAAAACAAATTAATCTCCAAAATATATATTTTTTTAAACAAGCCATAGAAAGTTGGTTGCAATTTCAGTTTAATCCACCTAAAATGACAGAACAAATATTGTGGTTTAAACTCAAATATACTAATTGATTTAAAAGTGTTTTTACATAATACTTTTTATCTTTGAAAATTACATCATAAATAGGACTGGTGGAAATGTCTGCTCTACCCAAAATTGCAGCGTTACTACAAAAATGGATGAGGCAAGTGGAAGGGGAAAAAGTAAGGAACTTGTCTGTCGGCCCTGCATTAAAGACCAAAAATGGTTAGAGAATTGCGATAAATAGAAATATACTAGTTTCATTTAAGGACCAGCTGTGCCATATAAATTGCAAAATAGTTTGGAAGAGATTTTCGATATACCGATTCCATGGCACATGGTTTATGAATTGACACGCAAAATGACGCCGAATTCGAAACTTAGAATTTTTCAATTTTAAATTATTATACAAAATTCTTGCAACCAATGTTATATGGGGGATACATTCTAATCTTCCCAGCTCTGCAGATTTTGTTGTGAGGAGGCAGAGTCATTAGATAATTTTTATTTTGGTACAGTCCATATGTGTACTGTAGCTCGTTTTTGGTCACAGGTCCAGGAATGGATGAAGAATTACATTTACCTAGAACTAATGCTGCAGATGGCAATACTGGGTGATTTTGAAAAGTCCTAGGCAATCGATCATCAATATTATTTTAGCAACATTTTTTTATTTTAATTTACAATCTGTAGAAACTGAGAATAGAAAGGTTCTATACTTTTGTGAAGCATCACATCACAGTTGGCAAATAGAAATCCAAAATGGATGGACGTCAGAAATGGGACTAAAAACAAAATATAACTATTGTAAAATAGGCTTCTACCTTCAGTTTAAACAATCTAAGTGTTATTAGTTTACTCAAATTGGGGGAGGGTATAAAGGTATATTCTAAAGTGTTTTTTTTGTTGTTTTTTTACCCAAACAATAAATGGGGGATTGGAAATGATGCAGACAATTACATTGATGGAAGCAATAATCTATCCACAATATTTTAAAGCTGATCCACCCCCCC
Organism: Salmo trutta; assembly: GCF_901001165.1. Classification (NCBI taxonomy): domain Eukaryota; kingdom Metazoa; phylum Chordata; class Actinopteri; order Salmoniformes; family Salmonidae; genus Salmo; species Salmo trutta. Next base: position 39,478,298 of record NC_042975.1, on the reverse strand, counting down.
TCAAAAAAAAAAAAACATTTTAAAGAGGAAAGAAATATTGCATCGGGGTGTGGATACCTATGTAAATTAGGTATTTTTGTATTTCATTGTCCATAAATTAGCAAAAATGCTGAACATGTTTTCACTTTTATTATGGGGTATTGTGTGTAGATGGGTGAGAATCTTATTGGTTTGGGCTGTAACACAACAAAATGTGGAATAAGTCAAAGGGTATGAATACTTTCTGAAGGCACTGTACATGGTCATTGAATATTAGTCACTTTAATAATGTGTACGTACTTTTTTTACCCACTTTATACGTATATACAGTATGTCACAAGTGAGTATACCCCTCACATTTTTGTAAATATTTGAGTATATCTTTTCATGTGACAACACTGAAGAAATGACACTTTCCCTACTTTACATTGTAGCAGTGTACAGCTTGTATAACAGTGTAAATTTGCTGTCCCCTCAAAATAACACAACACACAGCCATTAATGTCTAAACTGCTGGCAACAAAAGTGAGTACACCCCTAAGTGAAAATATCCAAATTGGACCCGAAGTGTCAATACTTTGTGTGGCCACCATTATTTTTCAGCACTGCCTTAACCCTCTTGGGCATGGAGTTCACCAGAGCTTCACAGGTTGCCACTGGAGTCCTCTTCCACTCCTCCATGATAACATCAAGGAGCTGGTGGATGTTAGAGACCTTGCACTCCTCCACCTTTGAGGATGCCCCACAGATGCTCAATAGGGTGTAGGTCTGGAGACATGCTTGGCCAGTCCATCACCTTTACCCTCAGCTTCTTTAGCAAGGCAGTGGTCGTCTTGGAGGTGTATTTTGGGGTTATTATCATGTTGGAATTACCGCCCTGCGGCCCAGTCTCCGAAGGAAGGGGATCATGCTCTGATTCAGTATGTCACAGTACATGTTGGCATTCATGGTTCCCTCAATGAACTGTAGCTCCCCAGTGCCGGCAGCACTCATGCAGCCCCAGACCATGACACTCCCACCACCATGCTTGACTGTAGGCAAGACACACTTGTCTTTGTACTCCTCACCTGGTTGCCACCACACACGCTTGACATCATCTGAACCAAATAAGTTTATCTTGGTCTCATCAGACCACAGGACATGGTTCCAGTAATCCATGTCCTTAGTCTGCTTGTCTTCAGCAAACTGTTTGCGGGCTTTCTTGTGCATTATCTTTAGAAGAGGCTTCCTTCTGGGACGACAGCCATGCAGACCAATTTGATGCAGTGTGCGGCGTATGGTCTGAGCACTGACAGGCTGACCCCCCACCCCTTCAACCTCTGCAGCAATGCTGGCAGCACTCATACGTCTATTTCTCAAAGACAACCTCTGGATATGACGCTGAGCACGTGCACTCAACTTCTTTGGTTGACCATGACGAGGCCTGTTCTGAGTGTAACCTGTCCTGTTAAACCGCTGTATGGTCTTGGCCACCGTGCTGCAGCTCAGTTTCAGGGTCTTGGCAATCTTCTTATAGCCCAGGCCATCTTTATGTAGAGCAACAATTATTTTTTTCAGATCCTCAGTTCTTTGCCATGAGGTGCCATGTTGAACTTCCAGTGACCATGAGGGAGTGTGAGAGCGATGACACCAAATTTAACACACCTGCTCCCCATTCACACCTGAGACCTTGTAACACTAACGAGTCACATGACACCGGGAGGGAAAGTGGCTAATTGGTCCCAATTTGGACATTTTCACTTAGGGGTGTACTCACTTTTGTTGCCAGCGATTTTAGACATTAATGACTGTGTTGTGTTATTTTGAGGGGACAGTAAATTTACACTGTTATACAAGCTGTACACTCACTACTTTACATTGTAGCAAAGTGTCATTTCTTCAGTGTTGTCACATGAAAAGATCTACTCAAATATTTACAAAAATGTGAGGGGTGTACTCACGTTTGAGATACTGTACCATATTCTAGGCAAGGCTCATCCTCTATAACGACTGCTGTACACCTTTTCTATTCATATACTGTTTTTACACACCATTATAACAATATATTTATGACATTGCTCATGCCGATATTTTAGAATTTTTCTGGATTGTGTGTATTTATTTTTGCTAGGTATTACTGCACTGTTGGAGCTAAAAACACAAGCATTTTGCTGCACCTGCAATAACATCTGCAAACCTGTGTACATGACCAATGAACTTTGATTTGATCAAAATGCAATACTTCCAAATGTAGCTGGCTGTCTTCTAAAAGTTGTCCTTTACCAGTGACATACAAATTATTCCCAGATTCTGTGTTTTTTGGGGGTTTCTTTTACAGGCTGTGCAACCTGTATCTTTTTTTACATATTTTTGTCACTCTATTGATTTCAATGTGATATTGATACAAGTAATTTACAAAAGTGTTGCGTTTCTGTTTTGGTGACCCCTGTAACAAAATCCAACATTCTAGATTTTGATCGTTGTCATCTAACCAGTGAGGTAAAAGATATCTCCCGTTTCCATGGTTTTTGTTGTTGGGGGGGGGGGGGGGGGGCAGGGTTGTTTGTTTCGTTAGGGTGTACAACCAGATTTTCACCCGCTAATCAATCTGAATGACTTATTGTCATTTGTCAAAACAAGTGGTTGGTGTTTGTGCTTTAAAAAATAAATAAAATAGACTGATTTACTATTGTTGCATGTGTAGATGTTACATTTTAGGTTTTCAATATCACAAACTGTTTCTGCATATTGGTTTGGACATGGGTTATTTATCCAAATGTGTTGTCCACGGGAAGTTTTAGGAATAAACTATGTAAATGTAACTCAATATTAATTTCCAACGGTATTGTACTTAAATCAAAAACTGCTGAATAATTCAAAAGTGCTGCAATTTTTATTTTGATATACCAGAAGTCACTGACTCAGGTTTGCCCTGCCTACTTGTAGTGTGAGCCATTTAGCTATAGCCCAGATTTGGTACAGTAGTGTGCTGCAGTCAATCGTCTCTGAGACTGAGACCAGGCGCTTCGGTGACACTGAGCTGGGTACAGCTGTCTGATTCGTAGTGCTATGGGGAACGGTGGTTGGGGCTGTGGTCTGGTAGTGTGTAATGGGAATCCTCCTGCCTGCCTGCTGATGCCATACTGTCCTCATGTTCTCACTCAAGGACATGCTGCCTAACTCTGATCTGTGATATATATATATATATCACACACACACACACACACACACACACACACACACACACACACACACACACACACACACACACACACACACACACAGAGACCTCTCCTTCCAATTACTCTGAGAGGTGCTCGGTGGAATTGGTTACATCTGAGCAAGCTGAGCACGTTATCAGAGCAAGCCATGCAAAGGGTGACATGGACAGCCTATATGCCACTCAGAGAGAGAAACACCACACCTTCTAGTATGGTATAGTAACTTATGCATGATTATCTCTCTTTTGAATTCTGTTTCACTGTCTGACAGCATCTTGTTGGGAGATTGATTGGGAAGCAGGGGCGATATGTGAGCTACCTGAAGGAGACATCCGGAGCAAACATCTTCATCGCCACCCTGCCTTACACCCAGGAGTTCCAGATATGCCACATAGAGGGTGAGTGCACGAGACGCTGGCTCTCCACAACAGGACATCACTTGTAGTCAGGCACCTAGGCTTTGGTAGCTGCATTGCCCCTTGTGGCTTGCTCAGTTTGTCTCTGTTTCCTCCAGGGTCAAAGGAGCAGGTGGATTGTGCTCTGGAGCTGATCAGGAAGAAGTTCAAAGATCTGGATGTGACCAGATGTTATGTCCAATCTCCAGTGGCCAGCCTGCCCTCTCTCCCAATCACATCCTGGGTAAGTAGTATCTTCTGGTTGGCTGAAGTAGTGTGGAACTGTGGGTAGTGCTTTGACTAAAAGCCTCTCTCTCAGCTGCTGCTTCCCCATAGGGTGACAGTTGAGGTAACCGTGATCCAAGTAGCCTCTGGGAACTATGTGTTCCTCCAGCAGCACACACACCCCACCTTCCATGCTCTCCGCAGCCTGGACCAACAGATGAGCTTGTGTTACTCTCACCCAGGGTGCCCTCACTTGCCGGCCCCAGTGGAAGGTAGGTAGGCATGCACAGCCAGAGCCTTGGGACTCCTTACCCTCAGATGATAAAGTATCTTTCTGTGGTGTAATTTCCTTTTTCAAATGTTTTCCTGTTACTCTCTCTCTCTTACACTCTCACTCACACTCACACAGTGGGAGTGATCTGTGCTGCCCAGATGCCTGAGGGAGCCTGGTGGAGAGCGCAGGTGATGGGTTACTATGAAGAAACCAAGGAGGTGGAGCTCTGCTATGTGGACTATGGAGGCTATGTCATGGTGAAGATCGACACCCTCCGTCAGATCAGGTGACACACTCACTGTGGGGAGTCCTGGTAAAACTGGCTTTTGGGTGATTTTTATTTATTTTTATGCATAAAATCGGACCAAATAAAAACATGTCCAGCAGAAAACATTCTATTGAAAAGTCAACATCTATAAATCACATTGGCTATTCATGGAGGTTGGTTGAATCAGGTGAGTTCGTCTGGTGCTACAACATAAAATTGTGCTGTTGGGGGTACTCGAGGACTGGGGTTCCAATGCCTCATCGTGTAGTTTGCTTAAACTGCAAATCATTTAAGCAATCTAGCTAACTAGCTACTGTACCAAGGATGGAGGCACAGATAAGTGGGTAAATAGATTGACACTGAAATTTAGATTTAGAAATAGATTGACACTGAAACACTGATATTTACAAGCCAGATGGACAAAGACATGCATTTTGCAAGGAGCCAACGTTCACTTGGTAGGTTCATTCCTCCTTGCATAATTATTGTAGTCATTTCCATATGGTGTCAATGAATTGGCAGTGGGTAGTCCTAAAGAAAGCATTACCTTACACGTCAGTTAAGAACAAATTCTTATTTACAATGGCGGCCTACACTGGCCAAACCCGGACAACGCTGGGTCAATTGTGCGCTGCCCTATGGAACTCCCAATCACGACCGGTTGTGATAGAGCCTGGATTCGAACCAGTGTGTCTGTAGGGACGCCTCTGGCATTGAGATGCAGTGCCTTAGACCGCTGCACCACTTGGGAGCCCCAAGATTTGGAATATGATATATTTGTTATGGCCGGAAAAGCTCCCATTTGATCGGCACATTTTATTTCCTGATGGAAACGTGGGATTGACTTTGCTGTTGGTCTTCCCACAGATCAGACTTTGTTGCCTTACCTTTCCAAGGATCTGAGGCGATCCTGGAACATATTGCACCCCTTCCAGGTATGTTTCAGCTGTATTTCTGAAACAGAATATCAAAATGTTGTCAACAGTTTAAACTCTGTATTTTAACATCAATTAAAGTTCATGCTCTCATATCACTGTGACATCTCTTCCCTATCTACTAGGAGAAGAAGGATTCTCCGCTGCAGCCAAATCTGCACTGGAGGAAATGACACAAGGATTGCCACTACTTGCACAGGTAGAGAAAAGAGAAGTGAAAGGATATGTCTCCTTCTGCTGGTGTACAGTCAGCACAATAAGGAAAGGTAGTCTCTGTTCTTACCCTGTATATCTGCACACTCCCCAGGTCACAGACTGTCACACCAGTGGCATTCCCTTGGTACAGATATGGAAAACTGAAGGAGAACAGGTATGCAATACTATTATTATTGTTTTGGAAACATGACAGCATCCACTTTAACTGTGTATGTTAAACCTCTTCATTTATATAAGTATTCTAATGGGTTCATGTTGCTAATGTTTCTCTCTTGGTCTTCCAGGTGGTGTCTGTGAACCGTGCTCTGGTGGATAGCGGACTGTGTAGCTGGTTAGACTGCCTCTGACTGTGAAGAGCAATCCTGGCCCTGTTTGGATAGTTTTCAAATGTCCCCTCCCTTTTAAGCACAGATCTATAAGGGATTGGATATGTGTGAGTAAGGTTACCAGCCCTATTACCCTCACCAATCTACCAATTCAGATCTGTGATTACTTCAAGGAAGGTAGGAAGGAAAATTGGACATCTGAAGTATTCAAACATGGCCTCTGTCTTGCAGTCATGCCTTTCACCGCTCTACCCCCTCAGTCCCATCCTCTGGACTGCTGCCCTGTCGGGGCACAACAATGTCCTCCTTCTCAACTCGACTGTTCATGCTTGTTGTTTCTTTATCACTGTGTACACTTTCTGATTTATTTGGTGAAGTTTTATTTACACCCCCCCCCCCCTTATATAAATGTTTGTTAATTATGCTTACATGATTTCTGACCAATATTAATCTAATTACTGTTTTGTTTTCGATGGATACAATCCTATTAAGAAACTAAATAAAGATAAACTGTCCTTTCTGAGGTCTCCACTTTGACCTTAGCTACAGACTGTTATGTTGTAAGATATAATGTAGCTAGTCTGTATTGACGTCTATCAGATCTCATTAAATGAATGCATGTGTACATTTTGTGAGTTTGTTAGATACACAAATTCAGGAACCTTTTGTATATTGACCTCGATGTCCAAACTAAATATACAGTGTACAGAACATTAGGAACACTTTCCTAACATTGAGTTGCACCCCCTTTTGCCCTCAGAACATCGTCAGTTCGTAGGGGCATGGACTAACATTCCACAGGGGTGCTGACCCATGTTGACTCCATTGCTTCCTACAGTTGTGTGAAGGTAGCTGGGTGTCTTTTGGGTGGTGGATCATTCTTGATACACAGGGGGGAAACTGTTGATTGTCCTACCATACCCTGTTCAAAGGCACTTAAACATTGTGTCTTGCCCATTCACCCTCTGAATGGCACACATACACAACCCATGTCTCTATTGTCTGAAGGCTGAAACATCCTCCTTTAACTGGTCTCCTCCCCTTCATCTACACTGATTGGATTTAACAGGTGACATAAATAAGGGATCATAATTTTTACCTGGTCAGTCTGTCATGGAAAGAGCAGGTTTTCCTAATGTTTTGTACATTCAGTGTATTGTGGCTCTGTAGACAAGGACATTTTGACTTGGTCAACCAGTGCCCGTGAGGAACTTGTCTGGACTGTTAAACTCACTGAGGGTTATTGTGCTTCAGCTTTGATCCCCGGAGTGTTTGTTTCTACGTTTTAAGGGAGAGCTTGAGTTATTTGTATGTCTGATGTTAGTTATGAGTCGTTTTTGAAGTGGATGTACTGGGGAATGATGGAATGAGTAAACAAGAACCTAGCGAATTCAGTAGATGGCGCCAAAGGCTTAGTTTTTGCTATTCCTATTAGTCAAGCACTGGGTTAGGAATACAGAGAGCACCTGCTGTCTTGATAAGCACAGACAAATGTTTCAGTCAATTCAGAGTACTGTGTAAAGAATGAGCGTGTATGAATTTTAGTTTGACTACTAAATGTTATATAAGCTTTCCGCAGTTACATTTTGTAATCAAACATTGTTTACTTGTGAGGCAACTTGGTACGCCCATCTTTCAAGGCAGCTGAAGACTTCGTTATTATATTGTAGCTAACTACTCATCGCACTCAACTGAAATATGGAATGAATCACTTGCAGGACCAAATTAGAGCCAATCTGAATGAATACTGTATACAGGAAACCATGCCAGTGTCTGAAGGAAAACTAAATGAATTTGTAATCCACTTCTGTCTAGATTCATCCCATGTTTGAATTTAACACAGTAAAAAAAAAATGGTATATGTGAAGATGTGTTCTCTGTTTCTTTGCCTTTACATCCTTCGATTGTATCTTAATTCTGCAACTCCTAGTCTTCTCTTTCACCAGCTTCTATCCAGGGTTTTTTGGGGGGGAGGTCATTACTTTTTGTTTTAATTTAAGGGTCGTTTCACCCCAAATTTGTTACGTTATTTGAGTTGGAACTGAATGAAACATTATATACATATAGTTATTTTGTCATGAAAGGCCAGATTTGTGGTTTGGATTTTCTGCCTTGTTGTTCTATTCACTATAATTGTCAGTGGTGTACATTGAAGACTGAGTGACAGTTGTCTTCCAGCATGCTGTCTGGGCATTTCAGTTCAGAAATCAGAGTTGTTCTACTGATAGGATAATAGGGAGGGAGTTGGGGAGGATTTCAGAAATCACCTGTGGTGCACATTAATTTTCCAGCAAAGGCCCCATAATAATGCAGCAGCATGCACTCCTTGGTGTCTTTGATGAGACTAATTAAAGGCATGAGGCATGTAAAAAAAATTTTTTTTAAAGAAGCTAATCGGAGGGCAGGACTATGAGGAGCCTCATCCAAGACCCCTATTGATTAATGAAGTCACACTGTCATTCCCCATTATCTTCGCTGCTTATAATAGCACACTCACTCACCCACCAACAGTGGAGAGAGAGATTGAAGGATTAGCAAAGGTCTCCTCACGTTGCGCTCCATAAATGCTCTCTTTAGTCATGATGCTCAAGTCAAGTCAGTGCTATACTTCATGATGTTTTGATTGTGCTGCTGAGTGCAAGGATTCATTTGTATTTTATGTTACATGTCAGTTATCTTTTTATAATATGTAATATTATTTCTTAAAAGAGTAATGTTAATTTGTGATAGTTGAAACAGAATACAAAGGCAAGCCTTTTCATGAAGAAACTAGTGATCTATTTAGGGTTATGAATGACTCCCAACTTTATTGTTGAATAGTGTTTTCGTTCTATATCTATATTTTATTTCTATATAAACCAAATTGCTATATTGTTGTAGGCCTACGTTACGTTATCTTGCAAATGATTGTACTGGATATTTGTGTGAAGTTGTGTGGGTGGCTAACCAGCACAGGTGCAATTGATTAGTCAATTATGGGACCTAATGTAGGACACAGGTGTGCTGGGAATTAATAGGAGGATGGTAAAGGTCAAAAAAAAATGTAGCGTCCAATCACAGGTATTGCTTTTTAACACTGTTTAAAATCCTCTGGTAAAAATAACTTTTATGTCCCCCTGTATTTGGCTTGTCACATTTACTCTTTTAAAAATATAGTAATAATATAGCAAGATTATATCTGCTATTTAGGCTCCTCTATTTATTACGTAAAATTACCTTTCAGGTTAAAGGTTGTTGAATCACTCCTTTTTGTTTTTAATAAATAATATCAACATTAAGAATTGACATGCATGGCATCAAAACCATGGTTGTATCTGGAGAATACTGCAGACCAGGGCAATGTTTTGAAGCAAATGTCATCATTACAATATGGGTTGAATATGTGAAGTCATTATTAGGGATTAGACAGCAGCAGAGCCCCCTAACACAGAACAGCAGAGCCCCCTAACACAGAACAGCAGAGCCCTCTAACACAGAACAGCGGAGCCCCCTAACACAGAACAGCAGAGCCCTCTAACACAGAACAGCAGAGCCCCCTAACACAGAACAGCAGAGCCCCCTAACACAGAACAGCAGAGCCCCCTAACACAGAACAGCAGAGCCCCCTAACACAGAACAGCGGAGCCCCCTAACACAGAACAGCAGAGCCCTCTAACACAGAACAGCGGAGCCCCCTAACACAGAACAGCGGAGCCCCTTAACACAGAACAGCAGAGCCTCTGACTGTCATTGAGATCTATGCATCGATCTCTGCTGGAGCTCGCAGTAGGAGGACAAGGGACTGTGTGACAGCTGCAGCAGACAAGGATGTCCCCAGCTGTCCTCTCACTCAACTTCCCCTCTGCTCTCCTCTCACACTCATTTCTTCTTCTTTCCCTTTAAATCTCCAATAGCTCCATGCGATCAGCATCCACAGGCCTGGTTATCTCTCTGCCGTCCTGCATGCTGAGTGCCATCACTACTGAGGAGCTGTGTGAGAACAAAGTCTTCATGTTGAATGCTTGTCAATGCTATGTTCAGTATATCAATGCGCTCAGGACAATGTTTCCTTGTCTCTAGGCTCAGCTTTCTGGGTGGAGGGGTTCGCTTTATTGAGCTAGTGTTACATTTCTTAGCTTTTTGTTTTAACCTTACTAGATGATACAGTCCCCACTTTCTCCTCAATGAAAAATGCATCAATAACTTCTGGGAGTTTTTTAAAAGTGTATTTCATGGTGCAAAACAGGAACATATATGTGTATATATATATATGTATATGTTTCACATTTCAATAGGGAATCGAGTCATCAAATTGAAATGTTCAAAGCATGTAACAGATGTAGGATATAAAAATGTAACCGTCCTTTAAATACTTTATGCGTTCATTAATCAAACACAGATGGTATTGTGACTGCAGGAACACTCACAAGTGTCCATGCCGTAGAATGATATAATGCAGTTTCCTCACTTGTCAAGGGTGTTCCCATGCATTTTACGTATTGTCTCTAACCTTGATCACTAAAAGACCAATATTTTACCATTACTTTTCAGCACTGAACAAACCTTTGACTGTGTGTATTGTTAATTACTAGGTAGGGATTGATTACATTAATATGTAGAGAGGAAGGGTTTATCATATATCATCATGACTGGTGAAAGGGATCTCAGTTTATAGGCTGGAAAGCAGCATCGCCCATGTTGTTTGAAGGCTGAATTGCATCTCAGACATGCTCACTTAACACTAGTGGCTGCTCAGATTAAAGGGAATGCTCCACCACTCCATAAACCTTGGCTTGGAGTGTTTTCATTTCAATGAATACAACAGCTGTCACAATTACTGCAATATATCCACATTGTGATGTTTACTTGCCTTGTGTAAAGTACTTTGATGTATTTGGTTGTTTAGAGCTCAGCTTAACCGTGTGCGTGCCTGCTAGAGAAACACAGAGAAGAGAATACGATAAACAGTATAAATTGACTCATTTACCAGAGTAAGCATCAACATTTAGTTGTTGGAATATTGATCATTTGAAGTGGCTTTTTCCTCTTTGAGTGGTGGTTCATACAAAAAATAATAAATTGCAGTGCCTTCAGAAAGTATTCACACCCCTTGACTTTTTCCACATTTTGTTGTTACAAAGTGGAATTAAAATGGATTTAATTGCCATTTTTTGTCAACGATCTACACAAAATACCCTAATGTCAAATTGGATTTTTTTTGTTTACATTTGTACAAAAAAAATAAACATCTTGATTAGATAAGTATTCAACCCCCTGAGTCAATACATGTTAGAATCACCTTAGGCAGTGATTACAGCTGTGAGTCTTTCTGGGTAAGTCTTTTAAGAGCTTTCCACACCTGGATTGTGCAACATTTTCCCATTCTTTTCAAAATTCTTCAAGCTCTGTCAAACTGGTTGTTGATCATTACTAGACAACCGCAACATTCACTGTCTTCTTGGTAAGCAACTCCAGTATAGATTTGGCCTTGTGTTTTAGGTTATTGTCCTGCTGAAAGGTGAATTCATCTCACAGTGTCTTAGCTCCATTCCATTTTTTTTACCCTGAAAAACTCCCCAGTCCTTAACGGTTATAACCATACCCATAACATGATGCAGCCTCCACTATACTGGAAAATATGGAGAGTGGTACTCAGTAATGTGTTGTATTGGATTTACCCTAAACATAACACTTTTTATTCAGGACAAAAAGTGAATTGCTTTGCCACATTTTTTGCAGTATTACTTTGGTGCCTTGTTGCAAACAGGATGCAAGTTTTAGACTGTTTTTATTCTGTACAGGCTTCCTTCTTATCACTGTCAATTAGGTTAGTATTGTGGAGTAACTACAACATTGTTGAGCCATCTTCAGTTTTCTATCACAGCCATTTTATGGGGTATTGTGTGTAGTCCAGTGACAAAAAAATCTCAATTTAATCCATTTCAAATTCAGGTAGTAACACAACAAAATGTGGGAAAAGTCAAGGGGTGTGAATACTTTCGAAAGGCACTGTACATGTGAAAATAAATTCTACCTACCAATGTTGAACCTACTCTACGTTTGGTTTCTGTCTAGGAATAAGAGCAGGTTCAACATTGGTTAGAATAGCTTCATATAAAATCATGTTTATTGTAAATAAAAAAGGTTGACCTGTGTGACTTGTGACCAGCACTGAAACTAGCTCTCATAGACAAACCAGTTCAAAGTCAGCAATGACATCACTTTGCAACCGGTTCTAAGTGCCTTACAAGGGTTCTACTGAAGAAAAAACTATTCATTCCAGGAACTGAGTGTGTGTGACATGCCTTAAAAGTGTTCTTCTTCTAAAAAAATAGATAAATGATTGTGTGCGTGCGTCTTCCTCCCTCCGTCTCAGGCCGCAGTAAGGAAATGAACAGCAATCACTGTACCATGACTTGAAATCCACTGAGCATCCAGCTTTAATTGAGCTCTCACTTGTGTTCAGATTTAATGGAAAACAAGGCCCGCTTCCCCCAGTTACTGAGTAATGAACATGCATATTCAGAGGTTACAATTAAATCCACCTCTCTTTTTTCTCTCCTTTTTCATCTTCAGATGGACTGCGTTTCTTGTACTGTAGTGTTTCAAAATTCAACATGGAATACAATGCTAAAATGTTTTCCTATTAAAATAGTCTCTTATTATAAGTGATTATAGAGGATGTGAGGTAACACATTTATGAAAACAATTTGAACAAAATATCCCCCTTCTTTGCATAGCTCTGCAGTGTACCTGTGGTTATTAGAAATATAGCCCTTTTCTATATAGTATAGTACAACACATATTGCAGGCTAATACTGTGGTACCGTAGATCTACTTTAACCTGTCTCTGCAAGAGTTAAATATTAATAATCTACTGTACACGTTCATACAAACATGCATAAAATATTAATGCATTTGTTTAGGTTAAATAATGATAATATTGGTAATTTAAAGGCGCAAACAATTAGTTATTCACAATATATATCAATAGTATAGTTCAACATCTGTAATAGCCAATATGCTTATTTTGAGCCACAGCCTGTTCACCCCGCTACCATCTAGGCTGAGACAGTAGAGGTGCATCACAGCTGGGACCGAGAGACTTTTAAACAGCTTCTATCTCAAGGCCATCAGACTGTTAAACAGTCAGCACTAGCCGGCCTCCGCCCAGTACCCTGCCCTGAACTTAGTCACTGTTACTAGCCTGCTACCACCCGGTACTCTACCCTGCACCTTAGACTCCTTTGTCCTACGTACATAGTCATTGAATACTGGTAACTTTAATCATGTTTACATGCTGTTTTTCCCACTTTATTTATATGTAAATACTGTATTGTATAAAGCTGCTGTACACACCTTTTCTATTCATATACTGTCCATATCGTCTATCTATGTGTGTGTGTGTGTGTGTGTGTGTGTGTGTGTGTGTGTGTGTGTGTGTATATATATAATTTTCTATGGAATCTTACATTTCTTATTCTGATATTTCTTAATTCTTTTTACTTTTTGGCTTGTGTGCGTATTGACTGGTATCATTACTGCACTGTTGGAGCTAGAAACAAGCATTTCACGGCACCTGCGATAATCTGTGTACACGACCAAGAAACTTTGATTTGCATAGATTTTTTGCAAATATCATTGATCGTTTCTCTAATTGCATGTGCGCCCTGGAAGGAAATTATGCATTGAATAAAATGTTGCCATTAGTGAATGTAAAAAAATGTATATCGACATTTTAACTAATCAATTGTTACATTGTCATAGGAACGTTATGACCGATATGGGGCGTGGTTTTCTGAATTTTATAGGCGGGTTTCTGTATTGACGTCAACCGGATTGGTTAGGTGACGAGCCCTCGCCCCGCCCAGTAGGGGGTAAGGGAGGGTATGCAGAGAGAGGGAGGGAGCTAGGCTGAGTTGATCCCACGTGTGACGATTCCATTCCCGGCTCAGTAATATTCTCATAGCGGGGCTTTGCATAGCTTTTGCCGTGTCTGTGTGTGTGTGTCTGTTACTGTAGTTACTGCCTATAGTTTGGTTAGCTATGGAAGGAGACGGGAGTCAAGCCACATCTGGAAGCCCAAATGATTCACAACATGACCCCGGGTAAGATTATAACATTTTCGATTATTTATTGGATTTTTCATGTGAGATTATCTGGCAGAGGAAGGAGCACTATGCCGTGCTGGATTCAGTTTGCAGTGCGCACATAACCATTGGTCTTTCCTTCCGGATGCAGTTAGTGATGGCTACGAAGCTTCTGCTTTGCTTTGGCAGATTACAGTAGCAAGTGTGGCCTCCCCCTTTTAACAAAATACACTATTGCTATCGAGCGAATGTTTTTTTTTTTGCTTCTCTCTATTTAAGATCGCTTTTATAAGTAGTTAGTCTTCAAAATGGCCGATCTAACATCTGGACTCACTTCTGCTATGTTTTCTTCTTACAGTAAAATGTTTATCGGTGGCCTCAGTTGGCAAACCTCACCAGGTGAGACAATTATTCCCTTACATGTCCCATGTTTCATGTTGTTTTGTTGCAACGATCGATTGTGCTTGCACGCGTTCTCTGTGTGTGCGTGTGTGCAGTATACTATATGGATATGTGTGTGCCTGTGTGCGTGCAAGGTTGTTTGTTATTTCCAATCATCTGAAGTCCTCTATTCGACCCCTATGTGCATTGCAGGGCGTGTTTGAATCACACTGACAACAGTATGACGACCATTTGTACTTGACTAATTACCCAATATATTTCCTCTATTCACAGACAGCCTTAGAGACTATTTTAGCAAATTCGGAGAAATAAGAGAATGTATGGTGATGAGAGACCCCACGACAAAACGTTCCAGGTAAAATAAAAGGTTTTTACTTTTGCTTTCCAGTAGATGAAATTGTATCCTACACTTGTGTACATGCCACATTTTAACCCGGGCTGTTTGTCCCGCGTTGTGTTTCGCAGAGATAGCTGCAGCTGTATTGCTCGCAGTAAACTGCGGGCAAATGCAATTTGACATTGACTTTGGGAATTGGGACTGCAATAACGTCATATAACTTAAATATCAGTGCCCGCAATTACTATAGTAATCTATAATTCAGGATAGTCGTATCTCTATCGTCTGAATGAATAGCGTTTAATTAGGATAGTGTAAGTACATGTGTGTGCAGTTCTATTTTTTGAAAGCTAATGAAATTCCTGATACATGTTAATGCACTGAGAGAAACAGCTGACTTTATATTCTATGTTCTCATTTGCATAAATAATGTGTGATCTAATTGATGTTTCTTTGTGTTTCTTTGTTTTGCAGAGGATTTGGGTTCGTTACGTTTGCAGATGCTGCCAGTGTAGATAAAGTCTTAGCTCAACCACACCACGAATTAGACTCAAAGACGGTATGTTTGTGTTTTGATGTCATTTGCAATGATATTTTACTGCCTGTGTTGCACATTTTAAATGTTCATCATTGCCTTCATTTCACAGGCATGCTTGAGTTGTAATAATACTGTAATATAAGTTCCACATAGAAAAATAATACCACATTGAAACCAACAACAACTGCAGTACATCCATGTGTGGCAGGTGGCATCTCAGAATACTCAGAATGCCATGTATCGGTCACTGGACCGGCCCTCTTGGTAAAGACTTCTTTGGTAAAACCATACATTTTATCATAGCTGTAGATGTGGAATTAGCCCATGATAACAGCGTTGCCTCCTCCATGCAAACTCTTACAGTAAAACACCACTCAGAGGTGAATCTCATATCTGCTCAAATTCCCTTTTCTGAGTGAATTAAGCTCTCATGCCCCCTTTCCCCATTACCATTAGGGCTCCACATGTGCACATATCCCATGTCACTCTAGTCAGTTTGATGTATATCGCATCATTGGAAGTGGAAAGTTACAAATGTGATTGTATTAAATAATTGTTGATGTCCAAAGGGTCCATTAATCCTGTAAATCTCAACAAATATTTGGTATTTCTTTACATCAGTGGATGCTTCTTATACATAAGTGTATTTGAAATATTAGAACTGTTGCTTCTACGTTTAAGGAACAGTGCATTGTCAAATCTATAAAATGCCAACACCTTCCCAATTACCAAAACCTATTTTCTGTCTTATAATATCAACAAACCTGGTGCTTCTCCCATCACTTTATCTCATGTACTTTTCCACCAGACCAAGGCATCCACACACACACATGGCATCCCCATCCCCGAGCCTTGAACTATTGTGCTGTGCTTCCCTTTTGAAATGTGGCAGTAGATGAATAATTAAGCATGTCAGTAATCTGTGTAGCGGTGAATTAGACAGCGTTCAGATGAAATCATATTTGTCTGAAATATCTGCTCAGTGGGTGGTGATATCCAGTCATGCTCACACAGCTCTGGAAATGGAATAGTCCAAACTGAGAAATAAACGCTTTGTTTGCAGCCTTCTGTGAAAGTCAAGTTCAGAGGGGAGTGTCTTTCAGATATATTTGGAAAGACAAACCTATTGTACTTCAGCAAGCAGTGTACAATTACAGTGGAGCCTGGCTGAAAGCAGTGCTATAACTTGTTGTAAGGCTGTCCTGACCTGACTGGCAAGTCACTGGAGGGTGCTTGTAAAAGCTTTCCGTTTTTATCTTGATACTTGAAAGTGAAAGAGGAGCGGTTTCATGTTTTGCATGTCATAAAAGGAAACTAGCACCTGTAAGCTGTTGCAGATAATATTGGGATGTACAATGCAGATAGTGGGGAGAAAGCCACAGAGTGCTTCATTTAATG
Source organism: Salmo trutta (assembly GCF_901001165.1). Lineage (NCBI taxonomy): Eukaryota > Metazoa > Chordata > Actinopteri > Salmoniformes > Salmonidae > Salmo > Salmo trutta. The sequence continues at coordinate 39,461,736 of NC_042975.1, read as the reverse complement.
TGTGATTATTTGATACACACACTATGACAGAATGGTATCGCTTAGAGCACTGTGACATATTAGAATATATGGCGTACATGTAGGAATTAAATCATTGATAAATAGCCTACACACATGCAGTATAAATACTGCCGATCAGCCATGTGTTCTATATGTACAGTACCAGTCAAAGGTTTGGACACACCTACTCATTCAAGGGTTTTTATTTTATTTGACTATTTTCTACATTGTAGAATAATAGTGAAGACATCAAAATTATGAAGTAACACATATGGAATCATGTAGTAACCAAAACAGTGTTAAACAAATGAAAATATATTTTAGATTTCAGATTCTTCAAAGTAGCCACCCTTTGCCTTGATGACGGCTTTGCACACTCTTGGCATTCTCTCGACCCGCTTCATGAGGTAGTCACCTGGAATGCATTTCAATTAACAGGTTTGCCTTGTTAAAAGTTCATTTGTGGAATTTCTTTCCTTCTTAATGTATTTGAGCCAATCAGTTGGGTTGTGACAAGGTATGGGTGGTATACAGAAGATAGCCCTATTTGGTAAAAGACCAAGTCCATATTATGGCAAGAACAGCTCAAAAAAGAGAAATGACAGACCATCATTACTTTAAGATATGAAGGTCAGTCAATTAGGAACATTCCAAGAACTTTGAAAGTTTCTGTAAGTGCAGTTGCAAAAACCATCAAGTGCTATGATGAACCTGGCTCTCATGAGGACCGCCACAGGAAAGGAAGACCCAGAGTTACCTCTGCTGCAGAGGATAAGTTCATTAGAGTTACCAGCCTCAGATTGCAGCCCAAATAAATGTTAAATAGTTCAAATAACAGACACAACATCAACTGTTCAGAGGAGACTGCATGAATCAGGCCTTCATGGTCGAATTACTGCACAGAAACCACCACTAAAGGACACCAATAATAAGAAGTGACTTGATTGGGCCAAGAAACATGAGCAATGGACATTAGACTGGTTGAAATCTGTCCAAATTTGAGATTTCTGGTTCCAACCGCCGTGTCTTTGTGAGACGCAGAGTAGGTGAATGGATGATCTCCCCATGTGTGGTTCCCACCGTGAAGTATGGAGGAGAAGATGTGGTGGTGTTTTGCTGGTGACACTGTCAGTGATTTATTTAGAATTCAAGGCACACTTAACCAGCATGGCTACCACAGTATTCCGCAGCGATACGCCATCCCATCTGGTTTGCGCTTAGTGGGACTATCATTAGTTTTTCAACAGGACAATAACCCAACACACCTCCAGGCTGTGTAAGGGTTATTTGACCAAGAAGAAGAGTAATGGAGTGCTGCATCAGATGACTTGGTCTCCACAATCACACAACCTCAACCCAATTGAGATGGTTTGGGATGAGTTGGACTGCAGAGTGAAGGAAAAGCAGCCAACAAGTGCTGAGCATATGTGGTAACTCCTTCAAGACTGTTGGAAAAGCATTCCAGGTGAAGCTGGTTGAGAGAATGCCAAGCTGTCATCAAGGCAAAGAGTGGCTACTTTCAAGAATCTAAAATCTAAAATATATTTTGATTTGTTTAACACTGTTTTGGTTACCACATGATTCCATATGTGTTATTTAATAGTTTTGATGTCTTCACTATTATTCTACAATGTAGAAAATAGTAAAAAAGTAAGATAAACTCTTGAATGAGTAGGTGTGTCCAAACTTTTGACTGGTACTGTATGTCTGAATATGGTACGTACAGTATACTGTAGATATACAGTACTTTTGATACATCTAAATTAGGGAGGGAAGAACTCTTTATTTGTGATAATGAATATGCTTTAGTAACCTTAATTGAATAACACTCGTTTTGCCCCTCGTGGTGTAGATAGAATGCAGGTGGTACAACAGTTGGTTATTGACAAAGCACTCATACCGATGTACTTTATTTTCTCTATAGAGATGACAAGTCTCATCTGGTGTCTTTGCTTGGAGGTGTGTCGTGTATCTGTATTTGTTTCAGCCACGTTTCTTACTATAACCGAAGAACTAATACGACTCAAAGATAAACAATTTTGCCTGACAAACTAACTATAGTTATTAACAATTGAGTTGCCTGTAGTTACATTGTAATTAGACGTATTGTCAAATAAAACACTGGTATTAGTTCCGTTGAATTTATTGTTTGGATTTTTAAATGTAAAGTATAAATAAAGCTCTCGCCTTAATAAAGACATTTGGTTTCCATTTTGTCTGTACAGTGTGTAATGAATAAGACTTAATTTGAGTGAAGTAAGCTACAATGGAAATTGCAGGTTATAGCTTGATATATTTTATGTAGAACATTTTTGAAACATACAATCACCTTGTAATGTTTTATTTGTTTATGTTGTTCCAGAACATTACACATTTATTACTTACTGTTAGTTACATTTCCCTTGCACTAAGGTGTGTTGTGTTAATAAAATTGACAGATGGCATCTTGATAAGCAAGCGATTATACCCTGTGAAAATCATTTGGATTATGATTCTAAAAGGGCAATGGTTTAGCAGTTGAAGAGATGGAGGATGTTACGTTCTTTGTATGAGCTGAGTTATTGAAAGACCTAACTGAAAGTGTGGCCCTATTAATACTAAGCAATGCTGAGATCAACATTTGATAGTTCCTGATGTGCCACTGAGGTTAAATAGGGCACTTTGCCGGCATGCAAAGGAAGCAACTGTTGTTACATCACATAGACCTGAACCAGAAGTGTTCTGCCTTATATTCCATTCCATCAGTCTTTCTGCAGAAGCGCACATGTAGGATGTACAGTTCCTAGTGAAAGTCTACATACCCCTTGCAAAGTCTTCACATTTTGCTGCCTTAAAATTAAAAAAGGATTAAAAGTTATAGAACCAAATAATATACATATGTCTTGATTGCCTATGTCTTCACACCCCAGAGGTAATACCTGATGGAAGCACCTTTGGCAGCCATTACAGCTGTCAATCATTTTGAATAAGATTCTACCAACTTTGCACAACTATTAGGGTAACATGTATATTGTTTTAAATTTGGTTGGGAATCATTGATGGGCAGTAATATTCAAACATTGTCTCAGATATTCAAGCAAATTTAAGGCAGGAGTGAGACTAGACCGCTCAGGAACACTCAACCCCTCTTGTAAAACAATTCTGGTGTGTCTTTGCCATAAACCTAATTGTCTCTATCCCAGGGTTACATTTTCAGAACACTGAGGCGGGTTTTGCTTTTTTTAAATTATTTGGATCCTAACAAACTCCCCAATCCCTGCAGATGTCAAGCATACCCATAACATGATTCTGCCACCACAATACAATCAATACGTCCTCATTTTGTATTTATTAGTCATTTGGAAAATGCTCTAGAATTTTTTTATTTCACTTACAAAATGTGAAGATTGTGCAAGGGTTGTGTAGACTTTCACTAGCGACTGTATGTATTACACTGTATGTACTAACAACAGTGTTGAAGAGCGCCATGCAGTCTCGTACCAGGTCTCTCTTGCAAAAGACATTTGATCTTAGTGAGACTAGCCTTCATAAACTAAATACAAGAAATCTACCAATTTATGTACCGGCATTTTTTTTCTTAGAACACTTACTGTGTAGAGATGAGTCAAGATCTAATCATCCTCCCACATCGCTATTTCAACAACAACACTAGAGAATGTTCATTATGTTGAACCACGATTGCTCTTTATGTGTTCTTGTGGAGATGTTAGGTTGGTATGAAGCTTGAAAGTACAGCATTTTGACGCTTGAATGGATTCTTCTCTCTCAGTGGTGACCTTGAAGGGACTTAGTAAAAGAGTTTACTTGCAATAGCCTACAAGGCTGCAGGTTTAGAAAGAAACCGAGGGCTAATGCAACTGAGATTAAAAAAAACTCATTCAATGGTACAGTGTTTATAAATATTTGATCTATTTCTCACAGTTAGCATACTCCAGTTCCAAACAGTATGACATTTTACAACATATTCCTCCTTTGTTTGTTGTAGTGGATGTTCTCTAGTGCTAATGGCCTCAGTGTGGAAGCAGGATAACCCCGCGGAGAAAGATGTCAGCGAGAGACGTGGACAATGAGCACATGTATGCTTTCATAATGCACACACCATCATAATGTGCCACGGCTATTGTTCAATTCCCCCTGATTGCCTGGGTTGCTTTCTGTCCAGTTATTAAAACAGAGTGCTTTCAGACCAGGATGAATGGAGACATATGGCCAAGTAGAGCCTGAGGCTTCAAAACACAAAGCAATTCAGAACATATTTACAATGTTATATTTGATATTATCCAATATCCCATTTGGAAAAGTAGAAGTTATCTTTTTACGTACAGTTAGTTTAAGAAATGATGAGGAACGTGATTTGAAGTGATTTATAATTGTTCTTTATGTGAGGAGATGTAGTGTTAGACTACTGCGTCACAGTGTCTAGGTCGGGATTATTCATTCTGGACTCCTGCCAGAGGAGATGTACTGTACTGCTAAATAAGTCCTTTTTTCTTCCAAGACAAAGGTAGCCTATTTTGTCCACAGATATTTTCAGCCATTATTGAATGACCTCTGGCCAACCCCTGTTTGCTGTTTTGATGTAGCGTTTGAAATGACAGAATGGCTAGTTGAGGTGAGGGGGATAAGAACAGAGAGAGAGAGAGAGAAAGAAGAAAGGGCTGGTACAGATAGGAGCAGCTGCTCTGAACAAATCTAAGCCTCCTCTGTCAGATATAAATTGAAAGTAATGTCAGATGTGAGCTCACCTCCACCATGCCCCTTGTTGGTTCAGGTCTAGCAGGTGCTTTGTCTTCGACAGTTAATCATGTAAGATATACATGCCTTTCCCAGGCTTAGAGCCAACAGATTCTATGATGGATTTTGTCTTCTTCTCAGACTTTTCTCTTTACAGTATTATGCATCCAAACATGCAGTACTTTTTTCATTGTCATCATTCGTTGCACTTATAATAATTAGAGTGATTGTATTTTGAGCAAATGAATACCTGCGGCATACTACAAAACGTCAATTGAATTGAATCAACACAGACATACAGTGCCTTTAGAAAGTATTCACACCTCTTGACTTTTTCTACATTTTATGTAGATTAAATGTAGATTTTTTTTAACTGGTCTACACACAATACCCCATAATGTCAATGTGGAATTATGTTTTTCAATGTGTTTACAAATTAATAAAAAATAAAAATCTGAAATGTCTTGAGTCAATAAGTATTCAACCCTTTTGTTATGGCAAGCCTAAATAAGTTCATGAGTAAAGATTTGCTTAACAAGTCACATAATAAGTTGCATGGACTCACTCTGTGTGCAATACTACCTAATCTCTGTACCCCATACATACAATTATTTATAAGGTCCCTCAGTCAAGCAGTGAATTTCAAATACAGATTCAACCACAAAGACCAGGGAGGTTTTCCAATGCCTCGCAAAAAGGGCACCTATTGGTAGATGAAAAAAATATATAATTGGTTATTTCTTTGAGCATGGTGAAGTTTTTTATTACAGCTTGGATGACCAAGTCACTATAAAGATAAATGCATCCTTCCTAACTCAGTTGCCGGAGAGGAAGGAAACCGCTCAGGGATTTCACCATGAGGCCAACGGTGACTTTAAAACAGTTACAGTGTTTAATGACTTTGATAGGATAAAACTGAGGATGGTTCAACAACTTTGTAGTTACTCGACAATACTAACCTAATTGACGGTGTGAAAAGAAGGAAGCCTGTACATAACAAAAGTATTCCAAAACATGCATCCTGTTTGCAACAAGGCACTAAAATAATGCTGCAAAAAATTGGCAAAGCAATTCACTTTTTGGCCTGAATACCAAGTGTTATGTTTGGGGCAAATCCAATACAACTGAGGACCACTCTCCATATTTTCAAGCATAGTGGTGGTTGCATCATGTTATGGGTATGCTTGTAATCGTTAAGAACTGGAAAGTTTTTCAGGATAAAAAATAAACGGAATGGAGCTAAGCACAGGAAAAATCCTAGAGGAAAACCTAGTTCAGTCTGCTTTCCACCAGACATTGGGAGATGCATTCACCTTTCAGCACGACAATAACCTAAAAAAAACAAGGCCAAATCTATAATGGAGTTGCTTACCAAAAAGACAGTGAATGTTCCTGAGTTGAAATTTACTTGAAAATCTGTGTCAAGACCTGAAAATGGTTGTCTAGCAATGATCAACAACAAATTTGACAGAGCTTGAAGAATTTTGAAAATAATAATGAACAAAGGTTGCACAATCCAGGCGTGGAAAGCTCTTAGAGACGTACCCATAAAGACTCAGCTGTAATCACCGCCAAAGGTGCTTTTACAAAGTTTTGACTCAGGGGTGTGAATACTTAAGTAAATTAGATATTTCTGTATTTCTTTTCAATAAATTTGCTAAAATTTCTAAAAACATGTTTTCACTTTGTCGTTATGGGGTATTGTGTGTAGATGGGTGAGAAAAAAAATGATTTAATCCATTTTGTATTCAGGCTGTAACACAACAAAATGTGGAATAAGTCAAGGGGTATGAATACTTTCTGAAAGCACTGTACATGTAATTATTTTTTTATAACATAGCTTACACAGCAGGCTAAGGCAGGCTTCCAAATGTGGATAATAAATTGCTCTAGAATGATTTCATGTTCTCAAACAATACTACTTTGATAAGGGCATGCCTAATGGCCTCAAGTGAAATTATGATTTCATTTGGGTATTTGTTGGCAGTGCATTTGACATCGATGATTATACTTGTTTGTGTATGAGAACCAGAGGGAAATTGACAGAAAGAAGCAGATGATAAATCATTATATACTAATGCTTCCTAAATCATTCGAAGCACAAAGAAAACAATTAAGAAATCAAGCCTTTTGATAAGCAATTGTGGTTGCTTTAAAAACAACTTAATCTTAAACTGCCAGTATAGAGGAAGATCTGTTAAGAGAGAGAGTTTACCCAGAATCTGGAATAATGTATGAAATCCTGTTCGAAGATCTGAACTAAGGATGTAAACTATTGCCTCCTGCCCTGATCTTTCACAATCGCACAGTGACGAGGCCCTCTGAGACCCTGCTGTAAAAAGCTGTAACAGAAGATAAAAGGGGAAAAAATGTGTTGGTTTGTTCTCTTTTATTAGTCTGAGATACCTAGTTTGAAGATGCTGTAGTGCTTGAGAAAAAGCTATTTTTAAACTTTGGGATATGATCCATTACATATTGTAGATCAGCTTCCGGTATGCATTGTAATTTGTACCAGAATTAAAACATTGATTGAATATACTGCTCATATATCTTGTTGGTGGATTTGTTATCATTTCATGGATCTAGCAATGATCCCTTCATTCAACACTGTGATTTATTTCCTACTGGCGAGGGGAAATAGTACTCCTCGAGACCAATTACACCACAAAAAGCAAACTGCTATTCCTATGGAAGTGTGGAAATGGAATAACCTTAGTTCCAGACATGCTATAGTGTACTGTTGTAATGGGAAATACGTGGCCTATATGACTGGGCCCAGGCTTTAAATGTAATTCCCACATAAACTTCCCATTTACATGAGTACTTCAACAGAATGAAAACAATTGTTAGAATTTCCCCCCTTTTGGCAAACGTCTCAAAGGAACCATTCATTTCCTAGGCTGTGACCTACATAAAGGTGTGTTTCTACAAGCTTTCTCAACAGATCCCACACTAAGTCATCATTACCTAACACAGCTACACTGGTAATCTGGACAAATTACTGCATTATGGGGCCATTTCAATAAACAAACTAAATGTCTGCATTACGAGAGAAAAAATGGATTGATAGCGACTGTATGCTGAGTAAGTCTTCATGCTCCAAACCCATTGTAGATCTGATTGACATGCTGCAGGGCTAAATTTTACCACTTTCACTGCTGTTCTGTTATAAGTTGAACTGTAGCAAACATTTATTTTGACATCTTAAACAGGCTCTATGGCAAATGAAAATGTACCGTATAAGAGAAACAAAAACAAGCAGCAGGATTTGATTTTCAGGGACTAGTGTGTAGTTTGGAAAGGTAAGACACAGCACCATGTATGATGGCGTTGCTATTCACAGCATATAGTATTGTCTTTGCACGACTAGGCCCGGCTCCACTGAGTAATTGAGGTTGAATTGGTTATGCCTGAGGCTAATTGCTAAAACGAATCATTACATGAAATTCATTATGAGCAGGGTTGCCATACCCAGGTGTTATTGAATTCATCTCTCAAATTGACCTGATTTCGAACGATACCAGTCATAACTCCACCAGATAGAAATAGAACAGAGAAATGATGTTGCTGCTTCGTTCTCACCTGCTGCTCTTTCACATTTCACTTAAAATAGGACCTACGGTAGGCTGAATTGATCTGCACAGATGGTAAGCTTCGTCTTTGTTTTCAACTGAATCGTCAATTGCATTCCTTATTTAGGAATGTTTTTTCTTTATTTCATAGGAATACGTGATCTCAGTTTTGTCGATTCAGAGGCCTTTTATGTCAAAGGAGATGCAGAGGTTTTACAAGAGGAAAATGTTTTGTCCAGCTGACGTGACATGTTGTAATGCTCTTCCAGTACACATTACCACCTACTCCTTCTTTTTGGCTTCTTTTGTAAATTGAGAGAGACATCTCAGGCCTACATGTGGCCCACTGAGAGAGACAGGATCTCTATGATGATGCTCTAGTGGATTACATTCAACCTCTAGGCAAGCCTTCAAATCCTCATGGAGAAATATGCAGCAACGTGAAGGGTTTGCCCTGCTAAACACGAAGAAGTAATTTTCTGCAAGAGAACAATTTCGATCTGTTTACGTTTTTCCCCTTCAATAGGTCTGCTTGGATGAGATTGTTTGAAATTTCTCTTTTAAGAGCCTGGCATTAAAGTCAGGAGAAGGCAGCATGACATCGGTGCATGAAATAGTTTCTATTCATTCTGAATGCAAGATTGATAAGGCTGCAACCGCACACCACGAGACCAGTTAAACAGAAGAAAAAAATGAAATTAATGAGACGACAAGGCGAAGACTGAAAAGAATTGTTGATCTGATGCGCCTTCCTGCTTATTTTGGAATATCTGGAGTCACAAACTCCAGACTCCTATTTCCAACACTGTAATCTTGAATTAATAATTTCCTCCAAACTTTCAAAGGCACTGTTCCTGTTTTGTGAACATCTCTCCGCATCTACATCAAAATTACGTTGTTGTCACTTTGGAGGAACTTTAGCATTTTATCTCTGTCGCTAAAATGTGAATGTTGATGCACAGTTGACAATGTAATTCCTTATTTACTTACTCCAAATGTTTCTGTCATTCACAGATTGATCCTAAGGTTGCCTTTCCCCGACGCGCTCAACCTAAGGTAAGAGCAAACCACCTCACTTAGTATTAGTGATACTAACTGACCAGTTAGCCTCATTCTCTAAATCTATTTTCTTTATTAGCAACAGGACTCCTTACATTTTCCCCACTCTTGTGTCATAATGGAAAAAGAATTCCAAAGGCACTTGTGCTATGAGCTTGGGACCACTTCCTGCACAGTTGGAAGGTCACTTCCATGGTCAGCAGTCATTTCCCCTATGCTGATCCCAATTTTACCAAAACAAACCAATAACAAAATAGTGGGGATATTTGACATTTAGGTAACTTATTAATGATGACAGTATCAAATCTTTCATAATGGCTTAATCCTGGCTCGGTTACTGGTTGTCTTCTGTGTGCAACACACTCACACACACACGCACACGCACACGCACACAGTGTGTTAAGGTGGTGTTGGTGATCATGATGTAGCTACAGTGGTGAGACGTGTGCTCTTTATCCCCTCTGACTGGCTTTGGGTTAGAGGGGAGCTCCTTTAGGCCAATGTAGTGCTCCTCACATCAGACCTTTTACACCTGAAACGGGTGGAGATCAATAATGTATTTTTCTCCTTCCCACCGGCTCACAGAGAGGTGTTGTTACTGAGCGGTTCTGGTTTCAAATGGGGAATTGGCAGTGAAAGCTTTCAAAGCCAGAGCACATGGTGTCTTACGGGTATGGGCATATGGTTGAGAAACTACCAGCTATTTTTTTCCTCTCCCTCATTTGCCTGTTTGTCACTTAAACCTTTTCTCTTCCTCGGCTTGTTCCTGAACATAAAACAAATAAAACACATCAAAAACAACCAACATGTTTTGCCTCTGGATTTGGGGATTTCAGTTGAAAGGGAAGCTAGCTCCTCCCTGGAAGACATAGCTGTTGTGCTTATTATTTTATACTTTTTACAACAATATGCTCTGTTTAGCTGGGACCAACATGTAAGAGAACGGAATCGCTCAGAAATACATGAATTGTTCTCACACACTTATAAACATCCAGTGTCATTATGAAGGTAGGTTACATCACTGGAAGAAAACAATGACTACTAAACAGAATTGCTACAGTAGTACAGAAAATACCTGTCGTTGAGATGTTTTAGAAAACGGCAGGCTCTGGGGCAAGCTCATTAGAGGAGAAAATGGCTTTTATTTGTTTTAGTATTATGCAAGAGAATGTGGATTTCAAAGTATCTCAAAGAAATAGGATTAAGGCAGATAGATTAGCATTTCATGGCTTTCTCCTTCATATTTAATTGATTTAAGGCCTTTATAAGCAGTCTGGGTCTGAGGTTGCCATTTAGAAAGCACTTTCTGTCTTGAATTTGTCATCGTTTCTTCCCCCCCACCTTCTTCTACAGCCGGCTGCTTGTTGCTGTTTAACAGGCCTGTCCCCAGTGAGAGATGGGCTTCTAGGAGCCGGCTGCTAGGGCAGGCTACAGGTGCCTGAATGGCGCTGGTTTGGGGAACAGAAATATTGAGAGACCAATCGGCTTTGGTTTCCTCCTGGTTTTACTCCATCCCCTGTCTACCCTGCACTGTTGCATATTGTGTACAGTACTGTTACTGTACCTTAAGCGATTGTAGATTTTGTAGAGAGAGTTAAGTAGCCTACATCTACATGTATCTCCCCAGGTACTTCAGACATTGGCCTTAGTGCTATTATAATGCACCCAGTTTCCTATATGATTAAACACAGTGTATGAATATATAGGGGCCCCAATTATGTTAGAATTGTTCTACCTGGTTACACATGGATCTCCTACTGTCTTGAGCCAATAGATCTGCACAGCGTGATGTCTGTGTGAGGTGAATGGAGGGGTTAGGTATGAGAGAGCGATGGACAGGTGCTGTCTCTCTCTGTTCTCATCCTTTGTGGAGCTGTTCTCTTTGTGTTTTCACAGGAACATGGAAACTGGGGGCTGATGACTGCCGCGTGTGTTTAGAAACCAAGGTGATGGTTGCTGCCCACATCGCTAAAGATTGGTTTCTCAGCTGTCCATGTCGTTACCGATACCGCCGCTGCCGCTGCTGTTGTTGCTGCGCTGCTGCTGTTGTTGTTGTTTTCACACTGCGGAATCACAGACAATCATAGCGTGTACCAACATGATTTTAATTGGCCACTTCTCTGGTAGATGAGCTCTGATGGCTTGTTATGGAAATGAAAGGAAGGAGCTGGGCCACTCAGAGAAGACGAGCAGCGCAGCTTAACCCCTTCTTTTCCGCCAGGCCGTCTCACCAGGGGCTGTTTGCCTCATTAGGCTTCACTAGCATCCACTAGTCACCACATCAATGGCAGTCATTGGACTGCACTGATGAGACAAGCCTCTCTGTACTGTACACAAATAGATATGTTCTGGATGTACTGAACAGTGGGAGCTAGACTCTAAAGGAACTTAAAGGAGTAATACTGTTTACTTGGTTGACAATCACAAAGTTTTATTTGGTGCTGAATTATATGTATATTTTAATCAGGGAGAGGAAGTAACCTTCAAATGTTGACTGCAGCTAACAAAGCGTACCGTAGTAGGCCTGAGTGGAAATGGATCTAGGTTATCAGTCATAAATACCATCAAAGCAGTGGCCCAGATTTCCCCTTCTGTCTGTGTGCGTGTCCGCTGTGTACTCTGCCTGCCTCTCTCTCTTTCTGCTACTGCTGAGGGACTTCTACTGCTGGTGATAGTGGGAAGGGGAGGCTAGAGGGTCTAGAATAGATGAACTTTTGCCTGGTTCTGGTCCCCCACCTCTTTCTGAGGGACTTGTTGTGTGCTTAATGTTCTGAGTTGGAGAAAAGCTCCCAGGTGTCCCGTGGTGCTGGAGCTAGGGACAAACGTGTTGCTGTGAGAGAAAACTCCTCGCCAAGTTTTTAATGAAGTCCAAAGGTGACACTGTGTGAAGTACAGTACAGACAGAGCCCCCCTTATAGACACACACACACACACACACACACACACACACACACACACACACACACACACACACACACACACACAACACACACAACCAAAGACACAGCCCACAGCCTGCAGAACAACAATTATGTAAGATACACACACACAAAGACAGACAGACATGCACACACTCCCTCAGAGAAACACACACACACTCCTTCACAAACACACACACTCCTTCACAAACACACACACTCCCTCACAGAAACACACTCCTTCACAAACACACACACACACACTCCCTCACAGAAACACACACACACTCCTTCACAAACACACACACTCCTTCACAGAAACACACTCCTTCACAAACATGCACACACACACACACTCCCTCACAGAAACACACACACACTATTGGGAATGCTTGCCAAAGGAGAGAGGCCCAGGAGTGCAGTTCTCTACTCCAATGCCAATTAAGAAACCTGCACAAGGGCTGCTCTCCTACATTCTCTCCATTCTTACTTGCTTTCTTTCTCAGTTTCTCCCTCTCTGTCTCGTTCCCCTCGCTCCGTCTCTTCCTCTTCTTTTCATTCTGGACAGCCTCACAAAGCCTGGTGAATCCGCTGTTACGCCTCACTCAGATATGTTGTTTTTCTTTAGGTGATTTTAGTATTATAATCTTCTCCATCTCAGAATGATTTTCATTTCAACTGACACAGCTGACTGCTGGGAATTTGAAACCATGGCTGCCAGCTACTCTAAATGTCCATATGAGTTTATTAAAAGCGCTAGATTCCCTGTTCAAACTCAGTCGTGCACCACTGCCAGAGTTTGAAAGAACATTCAAGGACAAAAGTCCTTTATATAGAACAGAATACTTTATAGAACAGAATACATCATATTGAGCATATCTTTATATGCCATTAGCAGACACTTATCCAAAGCAACTTATAGACTTGTTGAATCCACTATCCTGGCATTGCAAGCACCATGCACTTCCAACTGAGCTACAGAGGACCAGATCTCTATGTACATGTATATCTCTATGTATATCTCTATGTACATGTATATCTCTATGTACAGTGAGGGAAAAAAGTATTTGATTTTGTACGTTTGCCCACTGACAAAGAAATTATCAGTCTATAATTTTAATGGTAGGTTTATTTGAACAGTGACAGACAGAATAACAACAAATAAATCCAGAAAAACACATGTCAAAAATGTTATAAAATGATTTGCATTTTGATGAGGGAAATAAGTATTTGACCCCTCTGCAAAACATGACTTAGTACTTGGTGGCAAAACCCTTGTTGGCAATCACAGAGATCAGACGTTTCTTGTAGTTGGCCACCAGGTTTGCACACATCTCAGGAGGGATTTTGTCCCACTCCTCTTTGCAGATCTTCTCCAAGTCATTAAGGTTTCGAGGCTGACATTTGGCAACTCGAATCTTCAGCTCCCTCCACAGATTTTCTATGGGATATAGGTCTGGAGACTGGCTAGGCCACTCCAGGACCTTAATGTGCTTCTTCTTGAGCCACTCCTTTGTTGCCTTGGCTGTGTGTTTTGGGTCATTGTCATGCTGGAATACCCATCCACGACCCATTTTCAATGCCCTGGCTGAGGGAAGGAGGTTCTCATCCAAGATTTGACGGTACATGGCCCCGTCCATCGTCCCTTTGATGCGGTGAAGTTGTCCTGTCCCCTTAGCAGAAAAACACCCCCAAAGCATAATGTTTCCACCTCTATGTTTGACGGTGGGGATGGTGTTCTTGGGGTCATAGGCAGCATTCCTCCTCCTCCAAACACGGCGAGTTGAGTTGATGCCAAAGAGCTCCATTTTGGTCTCATCTGACCACATCACTTTCACCCAGTTGTCCTCTGAATCATTCAGATGTTTGTTGGCAAACTTCAGACAGGCGTGTATATGTGCTTTCTTGAGCAGGGGGACCTTGCGGGCGCTGCAGGATTTCAGTCCTTCACGGCGTAGTGTGTTACCAATTGTTTTCTTGGTGACTATGGTCCCAGCTGCCTTGATCATTGACAAGATCCTCCCGTGTAGTTCTGGGCTGATTCCTCACCGTTTTCATGATCATTGCAACTCCACGAGGTGAGATCTTGCATGGAGCAAGCCGAGGGATATTGACAGTTCTTTTGTGTTTCTTCCATTTGCGAATAATCGCACCAAATGTTGTCACCTTCTCACCAAGCTGCTTGGCGATGGTCTTGTAGCCCATTCCAGCCTTGTGTAGGTCTACAATCTTGTCCCTGACATCCTTGCAGAGCTCTTTGGTCTTGGCCATGGTGGAGAGTTTGGAATCTGATTGATTACTTCTGTGGACAGGTGTCTTTTATACAGGTAACAAACTGAGATTAGGAGCACTCCCTTTAAGAGTGTGCTCCTAATCTCAGCTCATTACCTGTACAAAAAACACCTGGGAGCCAGAAATCTTTCTGATTGAGAGGGGGTTAAATACTTATTTCCCTCATTAAAATGCAAATGAATTTATAACATTTTTGACATGCGTTTTTCTGGATTTTTTTGTTGTTATTCTGTCTGTCACTGTTGAAATAAACCTACCATTAAAATTATAGACTGATCATTTCTTTGTCAGTGGGCAAATGTACAAAATCAGCAGGGGATCAAATACTTTTTTCCCTCACTGTATATCTTCATGTACATGTATATCTCTATGTATATCTCTATGTACATGTATATCTCTATGTACATCTCTATGTATATATCTATGTCCATGTATATCTCTATGTATATCTCTATGTACATGTATATCTCTATGTACATGTATAGCTCTTTGTATATCTCTATGTATATCTCTATGTACATGTTTTCACATTGGATGATAGTAGGTCATCTTTCCATTCCTCCAAGACTGGAGACAATCATCTACCAACAGAAACACAACCTCACTGTTACTATGTGTATTTATGTTTTTCCTCCACGTAAATGCACTTCTGAAATGGGTTTTTACAACCGACGGGAAGTGCATTGACTTGTCACTGAAAACAAGAAACAATCCGATAGCTGGCAAAGCTAACTTGGATCAGGGCAAGGGAAAAGTCAATCAATCAGTGTTCAGTTGATGGGATTGCTTTATCGCTACCTCCCTCTAACCTCCTGGCGAAAAAGGTTTGTAGCCGAGACAAACACCCCCCCCCCGCCCAGATAGAGGGCTACATGGAGAGATGTTTGTTCCCTTCGGTAATGGATGTGTGGGGTACCAGGAGATGTGTTTAAATCCCTGACCCTCCACTGTTCCAGCTTTGAATGGCCTCAATGAAACTGGCCCAGACAAGAATGAGGGCAAAGCCCAGGCAGGTTGCCTAGTGGTTAGAGCATTGGACAAGTAACTGAAAGGTTGCTAGATCGAATCCCTGAGCTGACAAGGTAAAAATCTGTCATTCTGCCCCTGAACAAAACCCACTGTTCCTAGGCTGTCATTGTAAATAATAATTTGTTCTTAACTGACTTGCCTAGTTAAATAAAGGTTAAATTAAAAATAAATACAAAAACAAAATATGAATGACTGTTTGTTGGGTGGTCAGACAGAATCACCAAAAGACAGTCAGAAGAGACTAAATCAGTCAAAGCACTGCTCAGTTTGGTAGATGTTGTTTTCTCTTCTACGCATTGTAATTATATAATATGTATCATGTCTGTGTGTGTGTGAGTGGGCATATGTTGTTATTCTGAATTAACTATATACTTGTCTTTGTGTTTAGCCTGTATGTGCAGTACAGTATATGACTGTGTTCTCTGTGTCCTGCTGGCTCCTGAGTGTTGGCCCATTTCCCCTCCTCTCCTCTCCCTAGCCTGGTCTCTTTGCTGTGGGTCGAGGGTAATTAGGTTTGGTGGGGGGGGGGGGGGGGGGGGGGGGGGGGGGTTCAGGGCCGTGTTGTGTACTTATCAATGGCAGCAGGCAGCAGACAGGAGAGGGGAGGCAGGACAGAGGGCTGCAGGAGCCTGGCCTTGCTAAACCTGATGCTGACTGACAGTAATGAGAAGAGCCAGGCCAGCCAGGATTGAGACTAGCTGCCCCCCTCAACCCAACTCAACCCCCCTCATCACTACTAACACAGCCCTATCAAAGCCCTTGTTTTATATGACACTCGTGCACGCCTGCACACACATTGACGCGCCGCCCCTCCCCCAACCCCACCATATCTCCATTCACCTAGGATTCTTAAACTCTCACTGATTGGTAGATTCCAGCTTGTTGTTTTTGCACTTCTATTTGACCGATGAAGGCATATTTACATGTTATGACAGTACTGACACATTTACAGCCTGGCTATTCTGCAGTGTCTTAGTTTTGCACTCACGTTGCTACTGAATTACGCAGAGCAGGCCCCAGCGGCACAGTCTCGCACGGCATTGTGGGAGACGGAGTGGGGGGTAGATTAGTTCCAGGGTCGGAGGCAGACAGGAAGAGCCAGATGGAATCTGGGAGCTGAGAGCTGAGACAGCGTTCTGTTCTGCAGTGAGGAGAGGGGCCTAGTGGGACAGAGACAGAACAGAGCTCACCCAGTCAGTCTCTGTCCAGAGAGCACCACATTCCTGGAGGCCTGACCCCACTGTGGCTTCTCCCTGGCCTGGCGGGGAGCCTCTGGCCTGGCACGGAGCCTCTGGCCTGGGGCACGGGATAGCCAGGGAAGGGCCTAAGTGGCCTGGGTGACCACACATTCTCTGCCTCTGACACACAGAAATAAACAGCCCTGCCGAAGCAACAAACAAGTAGATATTTGTCATCATCCCCTGTCCTGTGCTCGACTTTTGTTATGATCGTTTTTGGGAGGGGGGTGGGTATTTGTCACACCTGATGACTAGGCACAGCTGTGCTGCCAGTAATTATCAATTTTCTGCTACACTCGTCTCGAGAAGTGATTTAAGTCCTTTGTTGAGCGAAATCTCTGCGGCTTCAATCCTACCCAGACACACAACACTGCTCCCCACAACCATTTAAAATAAATGCAGCATTAAAGTTGTAAAATAAATGATATGAATGTATTTCTAACCCAGAATGTATTAGAGAAGATTTGAATAATCTTAAAAGGCCTTGCGGTATGCTTTGCCTAGTATGTTGCCTCTGCAGTGACCTTCATGTTTGACCTTGACTCTTATCTCTTTCAATTTGTATTCCAAGGGGCTTCCCCTCATGTAAATAAGAAATACCACACCATAGCACTTCAGCTAAACTATTTTCAGAACAGAACTTCTTCACTTTTCATCTGATCCTCTCGGCGTAGTGTTAGTCAGAGACCAACATACAGGACCCAGGATGGATCTTCTTCTGGTTTCTGGCTGACGTAACGCTGAGTGCCTGCCAGGCCTATTAGAGCACCTTTGGAAGAGTGGACAATTATCTTACTCTGCCCATGCGTTCACTCTCCAACAAGCTGCTGTGGCAGTAGCTGAGACTGTAGCTGAGACTGTGCAGGCAACTAGGACTTCAGTGTTATTTGCAGGATCCAAGTTATCGTGGCTTATCCATCTATACAATGCAACTCATCCTCTGCCCATCTTCTGCTTTCACCTTTCTGATTCAGATTCCTTTCAGACTTCATTCTGTTTCTTCCAACCAATGTCTGTCAATATTATAACCAGCAGTATTTTGTTCCAACTAAATTGTTTCACTGCAACTAACTTGGGTAGATTGATGTGTTAGGCTACTTGATGGGAGGACTGTTTGAATTGCATATCTAGTTGTGTTTTGACTTTCTATTCTTTGATAAATCCTCCATATGGAACTATTTATCCTCCCATGTAATATTGAACAGACATGTGTACCTCTAAATGTTGAATAACCTCGAACTTCAAATGACTGTCTCAGTAGAACATGAATTCAGAATGAATTTTAATCCCATCCACATATGAATATTCATAAAGTAGAGTTTGGATGTTCTACTGTGCCACTGTCATTTTTAGCCAAAGCAATCTTTAACTTATGAAACATTAAGGTATGCCTATTGCTGTAATATTTAACAGAGCTGTCTGCCTTATGCTTACACAACATGGAAGAGCTCTTTTTCCCCCCCTCCCCCCTCTCTCTCTCTCTCTGCTCCATGCTTGCTGAAACAGCTGATCTGCCACTGAGTCCCTGACTAAAGCCCAGTGATGCCGCTCAGAGGAGCACAAACGCTGGAGGGGGAAAGCTTAGCTCTTTTAGAGCATTGCATATAAATCCCCCTCTCAAACAAAACACAGTCAATTCCCAAGAGGGTCCAAATTGGCCAAACTAAACAAATGAATGGGATAAAGTGAACCCACTCGTTGACATGTCCTTTATAGCTACTGCGAGGGGGAGGTGGGATAGGAGGGTAGGGGAGCTCAAGGCCCTCTGTAGTGTTGTGGTCTTCAGAGATAGGTTGACTTGTCCATGAAGTAGTCCTGACCTGTAATGCCCTTGCCCTTGTAGCAGATGCCCTTGTTCTGCAGCTGCACCAGCCTGTGTGCTTTGGTGTGTGGGTGTGTGTGTTGCATGCTCTGTCTGTTCACAGCCCCCAGTGTGAGCTTTTATCTGCCTGGGTGGCTGGCGGTCTCTCTCCTCCCTCTCCTTACGCTGCTTGCCTACTCGTGCTAGTTTTGTTTCTTCTCCCCTTTATTGAAATTCACATATCTTTCTCCTTCATGCATCTTGCTAGGGGCAGGCTTTTGTGTGATGAGTATGTGTGTGCTTGCTGTGTGTGTGTGTGCTTGCTGTGTGTGTTTTTTTGGTTCCGTCTAATCGTCACTCATAACGGACAGCTCCTCACTGACACACCCCTCCCCTCCCTAGCCCCCTATGCTCCTCTCACTCTCCCCTTATCAAGGCACAAGGCGAGACCCAGATGCAGACACAGGAGGCACATGGTTGGAGTCCTACAATGTTTATTAATCCAAAGGGGTAGGCAAGAAAATGGTCATGGACAGGCAAAAAGGTCAAAAACAGATCAGAGTCCAGGAGGTACAGAGTGGCAGACAGGCTCGTGGTCAAGGCAGGCAGAATGGTCAGGCAGGCAGGTACAGAGTCCAGAAACAGGCAAGGGTCAAAACCGGGAGGACTAGAAAAAGGAGTATGCAAAAAGCAGGAGAACGGGAAAAACGCTGGTTGACTTGGAAACATACAAGACGAACTGGCACAGAGAGACAGGAAACACAGGGATAAATAGACTGGGGAAAATAAGCGACACCTGGAGGGGGTGGCAGGTGAAACAGATCAGGGCGTGACACCCCCTCTTTCTCAACTTGACAACTCATAACGGACAGCTCCTCACTGACACACCTCTTCCTTTCACTCTCCTCCTTTCTCTTCCTCACCCCCCTGTTCTCCTTGTTTGCATCAGCTTGATAAATCTGAAGCTAAATTTAGAGGCATTTCTTCTCCGCAAAAAATACATTACTGGCTCTCGGAGGGAGGGAGGGAGGGAGGGAGGGAGGGAGGGAGGGAGGGAGGGAGGGAGGGAGGGAAGAGAAGAGAGTACAGCAGGAATGTAAGAGAGAGAGAGACTCCAGCCCCTACCTCTTCCCCTCTCACAAAACTGTCTTTACACATCAGTAGTTCAGAATGTGTAAGTTAGTTTGACTACTGCCTACTTGCTACTGGATTTCATTGGACAGTATTTGTAGATGAAGGTATGAACTTAGAGTGCTGCTGGCCTGAAGTTTAAGCAAAGGTAAATGCAGACTTGGTTGTCTAGATCCTGGTTGTCTAGATCCTGGTTGTCTTGATCCTGGTTGTCTAGATCCTGGTTGTCTAGAGTCTGGTTGTCTAGATCCTGGTTGTCTAGAGTCTGGTTGTCTAGAGCATGGTTGTCTAGAGTCTGGTTGTCTAGATCCTGGTTGTCTAGAGTCTGGTTGTCTAGAGTCTGGTTGTCTAGAGTCTGGTTGTCTAGAGTCTGGTTGTCTAGATCCTGGTTGTCTAGAGTCTGGTTGTCTAGATCCTGGTTGTCTAGAGTCTGGTTGTCTAGATCCTGGTTGTCTAGATCTATTACATTTATGCTGATCAATTAGGCTTACTCTCCTGCTGAGACTCCTTCATACCTTATTAGGTATAGTGTACATTATATAATACCTTATACTTGACAGGACATGGGTGATAACATATAGTAAGGCTGATACATTTCTTCATGCCCTTTATCCTGACTCGCCCCATATGAAATGTCTCTGGCCACCATCACCATGAAAAGGGGGCATATCCAACTTGACAAGGATTTCTTCGACCGTATTTACTCACTATGTTGAGTAGTGCTGTGCTACATAAGACTATATAGACTGGTCTGGCCCAGTTTCTAATGGAATAGTGGAATTACTCTCTAATTCTGCTTGGAGTGCTTTTACTCCTTCTCCATTAGTATGTTTTGATAATGCTGGGTAGAACGCCATGCTTTGATTGGGATATATTTGAAAATCCCAGGACGCCCACATTGCATCAATAACGGAAGCACCTTGGTACACCAGCGTTTTAGAGGCAATTACTGTGAGATCGATAGAAAAGAGGCTTGCAGTAACAGAGGGATCTAGTGGAACAACATTGGTTGTGTGTGTGGGCATGGGGGATTTCATGTGAATAAGGCACATGGAAGGGTGTGTGCGTGTGCGTTGGTGCGTGTGCACTGTAGACTCAGGCAGGCCTATGGAAGGGCCTTGATAGGCATCCAGGGCCAGAACCCGGGCCAGAACCCAGCCCAGCCGTGGAGCTAGCTGCATGAGCTTCACACTGAGTGGAGATCAAAGTGATGGCCAGTGCAGCTGAACTAACAACAACAGACAGGCCTTCAGAATGGGTCTAAACACGCATGTAGGAAACAGGCTCCCTCCCGCCTCCCGCACTGTCTCCCTGTCTGGCTTCTCATGAAGAATTTGTAACCTCCATAAGTGTTTTGGTTCTCATGCCCTATTAAGTCTTAAAATAAATAACTTTCAAAATGGATACTGGCTGTATTTCTGTATTTTGAAAGTTATATATCTTGAAAACGTGATGGCTGACATGCAAAACATTTTGGGACTATATCAACAATGGACTAATGAAACAAATACCAAAAGATAGTTTTGGGGTCTTCCTTTAAGGCTTCTGAAACACAGCACAGGGTATGTATGCTGCTGTGCTATCTAGCTAGGTGCAAAAATCACAGGATACCACTGTTCATGAATCAGCATAAATGTAATGTAAAACAAATCACTGTCTGTACAGTTTATTTAGTTGGAGGCTTAAACAACCACTGACCTTATCTTTGTACTAAAGCACTTTATGGTTCCAGTGGTTTCCCTTACGCTGTATATATTGTATACCTCAGCTCTGGCAGCTGGGTAATGGTCTGCACACTGTAGAAAACTGGCCGCGCTCACTCTCTTTTGGTCATCTCTCTCTCCCTCTCTGTCTTTCACCCTGTCTTTCTCTCTCTCCTCTCTCTCTCTCTCTCTCTCCTCTCCTCTCTCTCTCTCTCCTCTCTCTCTCTCTCTCATCTCCGGCCTCTCTCTCTCTCATCTCCGGCCTCTCTCTCTCTCTCTCTCTCTCTCTCTCT